>NC_090194.1:5999951-6104637 GCF_024679245.1 Pseudorasbora parva | reverse complement strand
CAGCAAGATGGTGATTAAGGATTTTACAGTACATTGTTCTTAAGAAGTGTGTTCTTCCTGAAGTGCCATTCATTTTTTGATGTCATTTAAGTGGGTTGGTTTGATTGGCATGCGGTTTCAGCAATGCTGCTCTTTAAGTGCTGTAGTGGGTTGCAATTATTAATGGCTACACAAGTGGTTCAACTGACAGCGACTGTCCGAGGTATTACAATCCAAACATGTAAACTGCTCTCGCTTAATTTCAGCAGATGGACTGCCCACCCTCAGCTTGACGGACGGGCAGCGGGCGGGGTGTCTATTATCCTGTCTTTAGCCCAGTCACCACCGCAACAATGCTTAACAAGCTTGTCTGTGAGGTTAACGCTTCACCCAATCCTGTCAAGCCGAGACGTTGTAATACATGGCAAGTGGAAAAAGAGCCAATTCCATCTTTTCCATTCAGAAGGAGGGAGAGGGAGAGGGAGAGGGAGAGGGAGAGGAAGGAGAGAGAGAGAGAGAGAGAGAGAGAGAGAGAGAGAGAGAGAGAGAGAGAGAGAGAGAGAGAGAGAGAGAGAGAGAGAGAGGAGAGAGAGAGAGAGAGAGAGAGAGAGAGAGAGAGAGAGAGAGAGAGAGAGAGATGAACGGGGGGAGAAATTAGAACCTCACTGTGATAGGAGGACATCATGGCCTAGTCTTGTCAAACAGCATTAAGACTAAGAGGAAAAGGAAACGCTGCGGGCTGACAGGAAGTAGCATTACCGTTACATTAGCCCCATTATCACTGGCTGTGCGTATGAGAAACTGTCACACAAAGACAACATTAGGGCACATTTCTTCACCAAAGATAAAGAAAACTGAGAAAGAAAGAGAGAGAAAGGAGGGTTTTAAGTGACTAATAGGTGCTGCTTAAATTCAAATGAGCCCAGAACAAAATATGCAGATGGTAATGTGAGGGACCACTACATTAGCACAGTATAGCTATGCTAATGTCTGCACACGTCCTTTGGCTAGATTAAGTACATGTTCACACTACCCGGGTGCCGCACACCAGCTAACTAGTCAGGGGGGAAATGAACTGACAGCTCTCATTCAAATAGAGAGATGATACTGACAGAGACAGAAACATCACTATTTCTATTTACAAACTCATTATATTAAAGGCACAGCTTAAAAGGGGTTTACGTACATATTTTATTAAGTTTGCTTAGATTAAAAGTTTAATATTTTTAAATTTTAAAAATTATGGCTTTTAATGATACTTTAATGTAATATAATAAACCGTATTTATGTTGTTTTGATATTTAATGTGAAACTAAGGATTATTTTATGCAGATTTCTTTACAGATGAAATCATTGCAGATTTCTGTCCCTT
This sequence comes from Pseudorasbora parva, assembly GCF_024679245.1. Lineage (NCBI taxonomy): Eukaryota > Metazoa > Chordata > Actinopteri > Cypriniformes > Gobionidae > Pseudorasbora > Pseudorasbora parva. Next base: position 6,103,286 of record NC_090194.1, on the reverse strand, counting down.
CAGTCATGTCTATGTTCAGTTGTATTTATTTGTACAATTGCTAAATTGTTTATTTGTTCTTTTTTTTAATTAACTTTTCACTTCAATAATGTTTGAAATTGATATTAGTTAGACTGGTTGTTCTTGCTATGGTATTTTTAAACCATAAGCAAAAGTGTTCTTTAGCTTGCTGATTTTTGTTGATGGTATTCAGCCAATCAATTTTTCAATTTAATTTTTTTACTTTATTGGAATAGAAATTAGGAATAGATGAGAAGAAATGCAAACGATACCCAATCATACTGGCCACTCAAACATACTTCAGCCTTCAGGGCTGTGTGTAAATAAGAGGACATACTGATCAGGACAACATCGGCCCTGTGTCCTCTTCGGCAGTGTCACACTGTGTACATTTCTCACACAAACAACTGAACACAGCTCCCAGCGGCAAGGCCAAAGAATGTGTGTTTGTGTCTGGCCAGATGGGCCTCTCAGCATGCCACTGCTGTCACACACACACATATTCTGACACAAAAACAACACTTCACATTCACACACAAATACTGACTCATAAACAGACTTGCGCACACACAGTCACACACACACAACCTCCCAGGCAGATGACAACCGTGCTAACCTCGTCTGAGCATGGCCCTGTGATTAGTGCATGAACGCAGACACCCGCATGAGCTCTCCATGTCAGGGCTGAGCAACATTCCCAATATTCAATATGTCAAACAGCCATTGGAACCAATTATACTGTACATTTATAATGTAAGTAATTATTAAAAATACAAATATTCTAAAATAATAATAATAATAATAGTATAAAAAAAATTGTTTACACAGAAGGTTCAATGTTCATTATTATTATTATTATTATTATTATTTATTACTCGAGAAATGTATTTGCTCAAGAAATATCTCTTACCATTATCAATGTTAAAAAGTTGTACAACCATGACACTTTCTTTCTTTTCTTTTGTATCGTTATAAATGTCATTATAAAAGTATCACTTTTCATCAATTTAAGGCATAATTGCTGTATAATAGTAGTATTATAATTTGTTTATAATAACAATAATATCATTTTAAGAATATATTTATAATTTAAATCATATCGACCCAAAACTCTTGAACGGTAGTGTATAGTTTTCTGCATGACCATATTTAAAATAATATAATCTAAAGTGTGAGCAAAAGGGCATTCAAATGCAGACCCAGCTCTACTGTAGGGGGTCAAGTGGGTGCACCAACCACTTTCATTTCCTCTACTATCTACTACTCAAATCAATATAAAATGTCAATATGTTTAGAAATTTCCAGAAAAGTCAATAACACCACAACAGAAGATAAGTTCATTATCAAATCAAGACCACAAATTAGAGACAGACTCTGATATGAACCATATATAGCTGTGACAGCTCTCATAATGAATATTTCTAAACATGTCACAATCCTGCAGCCTCTAATTACCGCTGGGTTACGACAGACGCACGCTCATATATCTCTGTCATACATGCCTATAAGAGCTTGACAAAGAGATGTTTTCTTTCAGGAAGAAAATATCTCAGGAGAAGGTAATACGTCAGGTGTCTGAGTCTGCCGCGGGGTTTATGTTTATATATGGCTGCTGTTTGTGAATCTGGGATTTACTGCAAACAGAGATAGACCTGGCTGTGTGGCTATGGTCTACCCTCCTACCTCACTGCGTCTTTGTCTATCTGCACATGCACCACATTACAAATGTATGGATAAATATGAAATCATTTTTATTTTTTTTATTTATCTATATGCAATATAATTTGTACTTTATTCATGTGATGGCAAATATGAATTTTCATTCCACTTTTCATTGACACATGATCCTTCAGAAATCATTCTACCATTTATTTTTATTATATTGTAGTGTTGCTTCATATTTTTATGATTACTTTAGCTCTAGACTAAATGTAAGCATGCAACTCACTAGCACATTTAACAGATTCAGTATTCATCTAAATGAATAAAAACTCTGAATATTAGCAAACCTGCATTAATTAAATATGTTAAATAACACAATTATACTGTATGTATTTAATATCACTTATTATTATTATTATATTAACCCCTGTCTTTGTGTCTGACTTCAGTACAATCTTACCAAGAAGTAAAAATGACTTCAGATAAACATCATTGTTTGGGTTCTTTTTTTAAATCATGATTAAACTTTCTTTTCCTGCGTCCTATTCTTTTTGCAATCCGGGGTGCGTTTCCCGAAAGTTTGTTAGGAACTATAGTCGCAAGTTCCATTGTTATCATCACAGTCTGTGTTTCCCGAAACCATAGTTCCAACAAACATTCGCAAAGTTGTGCGGTTGCAACCACACCTGGCGAGCTGTGGTCAGGTATTCTTGTTTGCACATGTGGACTCCTAATCCTTACAGTATCTTGAGAAAAATAAGTAGCTGACATTCAGTACAATCTCTCTCTCTTTCATTTAGCATACATATAAATGTAATTTACGTCTTTTAGTTTTTGAAGAGATTTAAAGAACAGTTTTTGAAGAGCATGCATGTGCGTACGTGATCTAGTACGTAAGAACGAGCCTAGAAAGCAAAAGCTTTGTAGCAAAGCATCTAATTCCTTCTCAAACGGATTCATTAAAGAAGTTATTACTCTACCACCAGTGTGACATCATAACCAACATGGCTGAACGGCCAATTTGCGGCAATAAGATTTCGGGAAATCGTCTAGCTGATATCTTCAACTATGCATCGTAGTATGGTAGTTCAGCAGCGAGTTATGTCAGTGTATGGGAAACGCACCCTAGAAGGGAAGCACAACTGAAAGGTTTGTTTGAAAGGTTGTGCGCCCCCTACTGTACAGGTGTGAATTAGTGTTGTCAAAAGTACTGACCGCGATATCAAATGGAGTACCGAAATTGACGCTGTTGAGCTGTAATCGTAAACACCCCTGTCTGGCCATTGTGCTCACGCGCTCATCGGATGTGCCTGTGATTGGCACGGCAGTGTTTGAAAGTGTTTTGAAAGCAGGAGCGTTTGAAAGCACATGCAGGTTTTAACCAGTGGACCGGTAGGCCGATAGATGCCTGCATTCAAACGCTCCCGTGTGTATCTGTGTAAGCGCTCTGTGAAAAGCATCACTGATCTATATTTACAAGATGTTTGTGAAGCGCTGATCGTTTTAGCCAATCACAGACATATTTGAAGAGCTTGTGAGCAAAATGGCCATTCAGAGGGGTTCACGATTCCGCTCAACATTGCTCAATTTTTTTCATTTCAGTACCAATTTGGTATCGCGGTCGGTACTTTTGACAACACTAGTGTGAATCTGCATTTCTTTCAGCCTCAGACTTTTTCATTTCAGGTGTGAAAGGGCATTTTCATTTGCCAAAAAAATTATAATAATTGTTTTTGTTATTAAAAAACAAACAAGCATTCTCACCCCAAGTAAGAAAGTAAAGAAAAAAAAAGAAGTTTTTATTTCCATAAAGTAACTAAGTAATGCAACACATTACTTTTAAAAGAAACTTTACCAAACACTGGTTTAACTGTCACTTTTGATCAATTTGATGTGTGCTTGTTTAAAGTATTTACTTTGTACACACACACTAGACAGACAGACACTAGGAAAGACTCCAGCATCCCCACGACTCTACACAGAACAAGCGGTTTGGAAAATGGATGGATGGATAATCATGTTTTCCTGGCCGTATGTGGTATGAGTGTTCCTCTGGATCCTATCAGCTTTCCCCAGGGTCGCCCGCCAGATTCCCTGTTTTTCTAAATCAGTGCTCTTCACACAGGCACTGCAGTGGACAGCTGTTCAGGGCTCAGGAGAGGGCAGCCAAGGGTTCTGAAGCCAAGACTGAACAATATTTTGTGTGACAGCAATATAAAGGTGAATCATAGCTGTCAACTGAGTCAACTCACCAGGAAACATTGAGACCCATCTGCTGGAACTTCAAACCTACACACACACTACACGCAACTGTGAATAGACTCTCATTCACACAATCACACACACACGCAAAAAATGAAAGATGGGCTCATCTGGCCTAGAAGAAACCCTGTAAGGAAACCAGATTTTAAACTAGAACTCAAAATAAAGTAGTATAGAACACACAGTTCTGCAGTTTGTACATACGGTTCACATAAATAACTATATTAATGAACTTCGTGTAAGAATTCTTAGTGTAAGAAATAAGCCACCATTTAAAAGTCTGGGGTCAGTAAGATATTTTTTTTTTTTTAAGAATAAGAAGAAACTATTTTTTCTTATTTAGCAAGGACACGATAAACGGATTAGATATGACAGTAAAGCTCGACCTCAAACTTTTGAACAGTAGGTTATGAAACTGTGGTTAACAAACAGAATATGTACGTATTCATCCATTGTTTACATATTCATCATCAACTGTTTGCTAGAAACATGTTGCATGTGGCCATGAAATACTTGCATGTTTGATACACGTCCTAGAAGTTAAACTCATACCTGTGCAGCACAATACACACAGCTGGGCAGAAAAGAAGGGTGAGGGAGAAAGAGGATGATACAGTGAAGAAAAGGAATTTAATTCCCCACCATCCAGCGTAACTCAAGTTTATGGCTATTGCCTTGGTGTTTGATAAAAGCTTAAAGTGTCCTAGCCATCACTTCCCTCAGCCTGCTCCATGAGAGATGGATTTGTCTGCTCTTAATTCAGCCATGGGCAGAATACACATGACGAACGAGAGAGCCTCTCTCTCTCTCTCTCTCTCTCTCTCTCTCTCTCTCTCTCTCTCAAGGACAAGTAATACTTGTACCCTTCCTGTCTACAGCTTCTATCTATGGGGAAAATGTGTGTATGCTTATGAAAATGTGTTTAAAGCTATATTTACCGAGTAGTCATGAACTGGCCTTTTTTTCTTCATACTGTTGTCTGAGGTCAACTACTGACGTTTGTGTGGTTTTTACATTCAAAGACATCATTAATAAGTAATAGGCTATTTTCTACACTGGTTTTGAGGCTCTCTCTCGTTTTAATTGGGCGTGATGCACTGGAGACTAGGGAGTAAACGCCCACAGCTAGGATTGGATAAGATTTGCATATTAAATGAGCTCCAACTCCCTTTTAGTTCAGTTCACATGAAGGAGGAATTGTTTTAAAAATGGCAACCGGAATAAATCTCTCAAAGGGCTCGTAAACGTCTTTATCAAACAAACACAATGATTTTTTTCGATTTATTGGAATATTATTTTTTCTATTGCTTGGCCCGACCGAGCGGTGGATATAAGCGCAAACTGCTCAAGCCCAGATCAAGAAAGGAATATTTCACTGTTTGAGATTCACCGGCCTGCCGACGGGCTTCCGTTTTGGTAGACCGTCTGGATAACACATAGTCCTGGGACTGCTATTACATATAAAAAAGACGCTTTACTCACATAAGTGTGTTGCACCATTCCTGTCGAATCCAATACAGAATGCACAGCATTGTGTTTTAATCTCAATATGTCTGCAAATCCAGCTCAACCTGAGACATTTACAAACGATTCCGCAGTGAATTGAACTGAGCACACAAACGTCTTCCCTACGTGAGCTGGAACTTCATTAAAAAAAAATTAAGTATCACACATTCCTAATATTATGATCCGAAGCTTATGCAGTGACTTCATATATCAAAATCTCAAGTTATAAATCAAAATACCAAAAGTTGATTTCTCAATTCATCACCCCTTTAAAATAAAGTATATGGAATACTTTTAAAAGAAATCGTGTTTATTTGCATTTAAAATCCTCTCATTACACATAATTATACTTAAAATAGTTGCCATAATATCCTTTATATACAAAAATAAAAATATAAAAAATAGAATTATAAAAATTATAATAATTCATACAGGTTTTGGAATGACATTAGTGTGAGTAAATGATGACAATTTTCATTTTGGGTGAACTGTTCCTTTAAGCGTAAATTTTGTGTGTGTGTGTGTGTGTGTGTGTGTGTGTGTGTGTGTGTGTGTGTGTGTAATGTAGCGCGTATGGCCATCTGATTGTTTGCTCTGTACTGTAGTAGCAATTCCTCTGTGTAAACATGCCATAAATACTCATTAGTAAAAACAAGAGGATGTCACAAACACACACAAACACAAAGAGCAAGAGTGCAGCACCTCACAGCAACAATAACAAGAGTGACTAATTTAATTAGCACCATAAAACAAGTCCAAAAAAGCCAGAGCCCATCCGCTCCTCGCTCATCCTTAATGACAGAGTTAATCAGCAGTGTCTTTACACATCTAATCTTAGAGGACACAATCTCTATTATTCTCTCTCTCTCTCTCTCTCTCTCTCTCTCTCTCTCTCTCTCTCTCTCTCTCTGCTTTGGCACTTTTGTAAATCAGTCCACACTTTTGTCATTGTGTAATGTCTGGAAGATCCAACAACCACCAGCCTGCCTGTAAAACCTGGTGTCATATTAATTACCTCCTCTGATTAGATCAGTAAGTCTTACGCTGCAACAGAGACGGCTAATGATCATCGACAATTACTTGATTCAAACGAGCTCCGCCTTAATGGAGTCAGATTGGTGCACCTCTTCTGTTGTTTAGTCATTCTCAGTGAAGACAGACTGAGATTATGCACAACTTTGAGAAATTAACATGACTGTAGGTTTTCATCATTTCAGTACACAATCTAATCATGATTTCATTTTGTAAAGATTCATAAAACACACTGAAGAAAAGCAGTGCATTATTGAGGTGAACTGTAATTAGGTGCAAAGGGAACACAAACAGGCGCCTATGCATGTATGCATGTATGTGTCTATGGCCTCGTTCACACTGCAGGCAAAAGTGGCCCAAATAAGATTTTTTTGGGGTCAAGTGACCAGGTCAGACCTCTTCAGAGGTAGTGTGAACACTCAAATCTAGCCCAGATCTGATTTTTTTCAATGCGGCCGCAGTGTGAACAACCAAAGCGGATTTGATGCAGATCTGATGCGTCTTTTACGTCAATCTATGTCGACATTTGTCACAATTATGCACCGGCGAGTTAGCCCTAGACACAACAGACACAGACAGTAACATTAAAAACTTGACTAGATACGGAGAACAGCGATGGTGCGAGTCAATGGAGGGAGAGTGAGGTGTTAGACCTATTTAGTATATGGGGAGATACTTCAATTCAAGCTAAACTAGAAGGATCCTACCGTAACCGCTCCGTTTTTGAAAGCACACGAAATGGAAGAGCGGGGACACAGAAAAACGTGGCTTCAGTGCCAAAGGAAGGTGACAAAAGGCCAAAATAACCAATTTTGCTCTCTTTCTTTTCGTTCTTCTCCTCTTCAGCACCTGCTCATTAATGTTATGGCTTCCATTACACAAACATGCTTAAATAAAAGCAAAAATGCTTACTTCCTCTATAACCTCCCGAACTTTAGTGCAACAGCGTGCTGCGTCTGATGTCATTGATATTGTTCTTTTGCACATGCGGGTTAGTTTGAAACCTCAAACAGTTCACACTGGAATCAGATTTAGGCCACATTTTAAAAGGTAATGTGAACAGCCAAACAAAAAATCAGATCTGAGCAAAAAATCAGAATTGAGCATTAGGACTTGCGATGTGTTTACGTTAAGAAATAGATAGCAATATATATAGTTACTAAAAACGATAATATTATGATAACACTGGACCAGAATTATGGGTAACAATAAGATAATCTAGACCAGTTTTGACTACTATTTATAACTTTGCAGTAGAAATAAACTATATTCCACAGCCCCGCCTGACACCAATTTTACTACAACCAAATGTTGAAGCTCATGCACATGTGGGACACCAACAGAATGCATTTAAATTACCAATAAAATCTGCCAAATACTATGAAAAGATAACATTCATGATTTTCGGACATGTGTAGCGGGATGAAGTTAGACTCACAGGTCGGTGTTTCTTCTGCAGATGTTTCTTCTTCTTGCTGTGTGTATGGGCCAGACGAGGGTTGTTCTCCTGGTCTGAGTGGTGGTGCTGGTGGTTGTTGTGGTTGAGCCGGTCCTTGTTTAGGTCCAAGCTCAGTCCGTTCGGCACTCGGCCGGGCTTCTTCTTGCGCAGTGGTCCAGCCTGGTTCTGCCTCCGCTCGTGGGGCTTCAAGGTCATGTCCTTCTGCAACAAATAAAAAAAAAAATGAGACATGAATATCAAAAAAATGGACCTATTAAATGTGACATGCAATCAAAATGTAATTACAGTTACATCAGTCTGTTACATGTTATATTTTAATACAATTTTAACAAAATGCAAGGACTTTTTAATCCTCTAAAATGGCTTTTCTGAGTACTGACTTAACCAAAGCTGGTGGATGAAGAATTATTTTATTTTTTTGTCACATAAAACATAACTTTTTACAATCCAATCAAATCTCAAAAATGTATTCTAGCCTTGCTGGACAAAATAAATAAATAAATAAAAAAATCTGAAAAAATTATTTCCAAAATATTAAGCAGCACAATCAGCATATTGAATGATTTATAAAGGATCATGTCTTGTGACATTGAAGAATGAAAATTCAGCATAAATACCCAAATAGAAAAACTCTGTAGAAAAAAAAGATGAGATGCAAATTCTGTTTTATTTCATCAAGGACAGTCATCAATAAACAGCATGAAGACCATTCCTGTGATAGACTGGATATATTTTTGTGCTAAAAGACATTACACAACATAAGCAGTACACACTCCAGTAGGCGTATGCTTGTCTACCTCCAGCAAACATTGTTCAACCATGCTGCTAAATAAAATAATCTTTACCCCACAGAAAAAAACAAGCGTTCTGATAAAAGGAGTCTGAAGAACAGCAAAGGAAGCAGAGGGGCATTGCTCCGCTCTGACACAGAACTTTCTCATCCATGGAGGACTCTAGACAGGAAGATCAATATTCAATATGACAAAGCTCATCTCTGCAGGGGAGCCGTGTATCGCCACATATCTCTGCTTACAGAACAAATCAATTACATTATTATACTCCAGCTACAGCGAGATAGATACTTCCCGTGGTGAAAACACTACACTAAAGAAAGGAAAAGTGAGACATTCGATACACTTCAGAGTGACACCTACTAGAATCAACACTGACTTGGAACTTGTAGCGATGTCAGTGTGAACAGGGCTTAGATTTATAACATTTAATGCAAGATGAAAACAAAAGAATGCATATAAACATGTATATTCAGCATATTAGAATGATTTCTGAATGATCAAGTGACACTGAGGACACAAGTGACACTAGTCTAGACACTAATGATGCTAAAAAAAAAATTGCGTTTTGCCATCACAGGAAGAAATGACATTTCAAAAACATATTTTAAATGATAATAATGTTTCACAAATTTTTTATTTTACTGTATTTTTGATCAAATAAATGCAGCCTTGGTGATCACAAAAGACAAAAACATATGATATATTTTCTGACTAAACATTCTGTGAGCAAATCCCCCTTCGTCGGCAGTTTGACTGACAGGCGATCTGACCAATCACAATCGGTGTTTCAAATGATTCACAAAAACAAATCTATTCTGATGTCATTTTTGCTACCGTCATTTAAAACATTTCTGCCTTAACATTTTCATACGTCATAAGAAAAGGAGGGATTGCACAGCTATCCTAATTACACATTCTTTAGGAGTCACAAAAGTGCATTACAATCTGTCCAAAAAAATACAAAAAGGGCAGACTGATTACAAAATGATGGGCAGCCGAGCGCTGTTTTTAATGTAAAAAAACTCCACAGGGCCAACGTTTTCATATCTTACTTCAGAGATATAGAAGACTGTCCTTTTTATCTCATTTTCAAGAGCTTCGCAATTTTTCTTAAATGACAGCTCCTTTAATGCTCTTCATTTTAGGATCTCTCTCTCTGTGTTGGAGAGAGTAAAATAATGTTAGTGTGTGTTAAAAAATGAGTGGCTCCCAGCTCCCACTAATGTTATGGCTTTCACAAATATCTTCTTTTTAAAAACCTTCAGATTTATCAGCAGATGTCTGTGTAGACCAGTCCAGTAAAATTAAACATGAGCAAACATTGTTTATGTACAAAGTTGTGTGTTTATTGTGCGTCACTCCAAGCCTCCAAGGTTATTAAATCCACCATTTCTCAAACGTAAAGCAATGTGTTTTTATGTATCTGATGCAAACCGCATGTACTGAAGAAATATTCTCTCTCTCTCTCTCTCTCTCTCTCTCTCTCTCTCTCTCTCTCTGTGTGTGTGTGTGTGCACGTGTACATACACCATCAGCCCTCATCCGCCTACGGGGCTGATCCATCATGTTAAACTTATGTACTAAATCAGATTACATGCTTCAGAGACATTACATGTTTAATAGCCTTGTTCATGTACTTGAAGTCAGAGACATCAAAAGAACTCTCGGCTGAACAGACGGAGCATGTCAGGACCGCAAGATACAACAGGCTGATAACCAGCCATCAACTCTTCAGCTCTGAGAGAGCACTCTGGGTATTTGTGCTGAGGGACAACCTCTATTCATTTCATATCTCTCTATTCAGCGATCAGAATCATTCAGACTCAAGCTGTGGTTGATTCATTTTAGCGGCTTGAGAGGAGAAGCCCTTCTTAAACGACATCTAGACGAGACTGAGGGAATGAACAGTGTGTATCTTACAATGCACTTGACCACTTTTAATGTGATGTTACATTCATGATGTTCACCACTTCAGCCAAATCACAGTGGCAGCGTAAAGGTTACAACATACTCCGCAAGAACAGAGAAAAAGGTTTAGTTCCCAGGGCTGAGAGAACTAAATTATGCCATTTTGTTCTCAGAGCCCTGGTTTGGGAGTTCTCGCAGCTTGTTCTCGACACATCGCCTGAGCAGAACTTTTTTCTCATGGGTGTCCGAGAACTATCGTGTGATTGGTCATATATTTAAAGTTGCCGTGGTTAATACGGAGAAAAGCAGATGATCGGCACCTGCTTTGCTCGTGAAGTATGTAATGTACTGGCAAGAACCAACTTTGTTCTTGTTCTTGCCACCTCAAGAAAATAAACAAATTTCTTTGTTCTTGCAGAGTATGTTCCAAGCTTTACACCCTGTTGTAGGATTACAGACCTTACGACAGTAGTTGAGGACATTATTTTTTCCAAACTTTAACAACTGTAAAGAAACTGTAAGTCATTTATAGAAGTGTGTTACTGATATTATGCAAGAGCTGCCTTGGTCTTTGTCTGCCATTGTCTGTGATGTTTGTATACTGTAATATTTACCAATAAATTGTAAGCTTCTAGCTACTTAATAGAATTGATAAAAACAACCATGTTTTTTTTTTTTTCATTTCTATGAAAAGATTTAACACAAATTCTGTGTAGTGAAGACATGAATGAAGACATAAAGCATTAATGTAATGTATCTTTTAATTTAATTAAACAAACTTTTTGTCAAAAAAACGTTATAACTGAGCTTTATAGCCTACTGTTAAAATTAAAACATGGAAGAAATGTTATTATTTACTTAAAAAATGTAATGAGGATAATTTATTATTATTTTTACATTAGTGTTAGAATTATTACATTAAATTCTTCATATATGTGCCAAGTTGAACCATACTTTTATTTTGACGGGTTGCCTTGACCTTTGAGTTTCTGTGTGTTTGTGATGTGACGGTAGTTTTTCTCACACGAAACAGTAAAATGCTCATGAAGTCAGCATGAATGTGACTCTCAGGCTGTGGAGACGACATTCATTAATCCATTTATATAAGACAACAGAGATGGACACACATGACCATCACGCCCGATTCAGCGTGACTGTGTGTGAGGTAAATTAAACCACCATTCATCCACAGAGACATGCAGAATTAGTATTTAAATAGTCTTTTTGCGGTTTAATATTCACAGACACTAGTCTATATCAACATGGGTTCTCAGGTACCAACATTTGATACCGATTGATTTAATGTGAATCGGTACAGAGTAGTACAGACGTAATTTGGTCAGTACGAGTTTGGTACCCAACCCTAATGACAAGAGAGTTGGCCAATGCTTTCCACTTTAATCATTCAGGCACAGGCAGGATAAAGTTGTCAGAGTTAAAATCATGATAACTTCTGGGTGGATTGATGTAACGATGTTTGTAGATGGGAAGGAAGGAGGCGGGAACCGGCGAACGTTTCACAACTTTAATATACAAATAAATAAACAAAACAGAAGTAAAACCGCGGGCAGCCCCTCACGGACGACTGCCCGCAAATACCGACAAAATAAAACGTGGCCAGCCCCTCACGGACGACTGCCCACAAACACATAATAACACGTAAAACAAAACTCAACATAAACTCCAGGCCTGGTCCTCTCTCGTCTTCCGCAGCCCTTGCTCTTCCTTTCATGCTCCCGTCACATGGCCGCGAGACGAGACCGGTGTGTCATGCAGCTGGCACTCATTAACACTCATCACCGGCCCGCTCTCGCGGTCCCTCGCCCCGCAGCTTGTCCCACCACAATTGACTTTTATTAACTAAAAGAAAACCAAAACAGAGACCTCCTTGCACAGCACAGTGAAAGTACACGTCTATCACACAAGCACGCTTAACTGAACTACATTACCCACAATGCATTTAGCTGAGGACTAACATGGTTATATCTTAAAGTGATAACCCTTACTTTCCTATCCTATAACAGTGATAAAAGACTCAAATTAAATTACATAAAATATAAAATAATACTGTGGAGTCTTCACTATATAAATTAAAAAGAATTAATATTTGTGAAAGCAACAAAAGTTATCTTAATGTTTGATTAATATAAATGACACAGACAGCAGCAGGTTCATTAGGCTGCTGTCATTTTAAGACTAAATGCACGGATCCACCCCAATCATCAACCATTATAATGTGATGAATACTTTTCAAATAGAGCTATTCAATTAATCTGATGAAATAGTTATTTTAGAAAAACAATATTGCAATGTACGTTTTTTCTAGTATCGTGCAGCTCTATCATGGATGCGCACAGCACTCTATCAATGCTAATACCATATATATTGTGCAGCCCTATTTAAAACTTTTATAATGGCATGCTGTTTAATGTAATATTTTAAAATAGCATGCAATAGACAGTATATTTTGAACAGTAGTATCTATCACAAGTATCTAAGCCAATCATTTAGATGATCTTTTTTCAAAATACATCAGATTTTAATCAAAAAGACCATTGGAGCACACAAAAATCAATGGAGTATGAAGGAAGACTTTAGAGGATGGTGGAATCTAGGGCGGTCTGGAAACTGTCTAGAATGACAGAAAAGCGCAAGAGATTATTGAGGATATGGAAACTGAGTTTGTCAGTACCGAGCATGAACCTGAATGGCTTTTCCACAGCAATCACTTCCATGATCACTAGCACTTGAGTATGTGCTGAACGAGAGCCAAGGTGGGTCTGGGACACATAATTCAACGGATGGGCCTAATTCTGTGGGCTTTTCTTCTGCAGAAACTACAATGATCTTTCAACAACATGGCAAACTTCATTACTCCATCTGCAAGCACATCTGGCCCTAATGTGCATCTTTCAGTGTGAATCAACTATAACAACATGTGATGCTCTAAGGCTGGCAGAGGAAACACTAGAAGTGCACTCTGGGAAAACATCTGATGATATATTTGATTGGGTTTGCTCATCTATACTTGTCTAGTCTATCCTTGGAAAAAACCCCACCAAGACCTACTTTTTTGGTAAAGATCTCTGCTCTATATTCTAGAAGAAAACGGTTGTTGTTTTTGTCTTTCACTGCATTTTAGTTCAAACTTTCTTCTTCTTTTGAGTGTATTCTCATCCTATAGCACATACTAATAAATTGTCTATCATTCTAACATTCAGAATGAGTGCAAAAAATGTAAAAGTCATCGATTTCAGAGCATTTTTTTTTTTTGTGTCATTTCCGATTTAGCGAAGTAAACTCTAAATGTAAGAACAGCCGTGCATCTACCCACAAACACACATAACACGCAAGCTCCCTAGAGTTCACTTTGCTGCCTTGCTTTCGAGAAGTTCTTCTTTTGCTGTGGGGACTTAAAAACACTTCCATGCTCTCTCACACACACCATCACTCAAAGGCAGCAGCTTTCAAGTGCAAAGTAGGTTTTTACAGTCTACACAGGTTTTATCTTTCATATGCTTCACCACGAAAATGTAATGATGTCTGAACAGAAAGAAAGACACATTCAGACAACAGACATCCAAATGCAGACCCTTCAGAATAATGAGCCAAGCAGAATCTGAATGCAAAGATTTTTTAATTTCTATAATACATGTATTGATAACACGTTAAGGTTTAATTAGTTAACTAAATTAGTTAAACTAACAAATAAAAATACTTCTACCGCTGTCCGCATATAACAGACTACACTTTTATCAGAAGTTGAATACGGAAGGCGGTCTGGCGGAATGCTAGATATTTTATTTTATAATGTGTTAAATATTGATATTTCTTATTACACAAACCCATCGATTCGCTTCAGAAGACCTTTATTAACCCACCACAGCTGGCATCCATTTTATAATGGATGGATGGATGCCGTTCACCGCCATTATAAAGCTTAGATCAGCCAGGACATTTTTTAATATAACTACATTTGTCTGAAAGAAGAACGTCATATACACACCTAGGATGGCTTGAGGGTGAGTACATCATGGGCTAATAATCCCTTTAATTAATGTTAACAAATGAGACCTTATGGTAAATCATTGCATAAGATGTCATTAGTTAATGCATTATGGACGAACAATATTCTATTAGGTTATTGTAATTAATACATAATAACATTAACAAAATATAATATATTTAATCATCATTAGCATATAAAAATGTATTTATAAAATCAAGTACTAAGTTTAAAAAAGACAATATAAAACAGTATGTGACAGACTGTCTGTTCAATAACCTGCTGTTTCTCAAACCGTGATAATAATCTAGCGTACTTTTACCTCTGCACTGTGCTGTTAAAACCTCCTCCTGATTCATTAGTGACACACACGAGGGCTGTGAACACTATCCTACAGATGCAGGGGATGCTGACGAGGCAACCAGGAAAACTCCCACTCCCTTTACCCAGCAGTAAATGAGAGAGACAGAAAGAGAACAGCATGGGAGACCTGCACTTCGATCCCATTCCGTGATTACACCCCTGTTCTACAGCAGAGCCACTCCAGGGATCAGTTCCCCTGCCAAGCGTAACTACACAGGCTTTTGTGAGATGGAGAGAGCGATTCTGTCCATGGCCTCTCTGTTTTATTAGTCTTATCTGTGGCCCAGAGGGAAGATATTATTTCTTTAACAAAAACAAAAAAACAAAAACAAAAACAAAAAAAGCACTAACAGGAAAGCACACTACATAAATGGTTGCTTTGAGCAATAGGCTTTTGTGACCAACCAAGCACCGATTTAGAAAACATAACACAGCAATTTAGTTCCATTCCAAAGATGGATGGAGGGGTGAAGAAGATGAACTGAGAGGGGAGAGGGACCTGTGCCCTCCACATGAGTGAGTAAACACCATACGTCCATCTGTCTTCCATCTGGTGTAAAGGAAGAACACTTGATTTACTCTAAGTGCATTTTTTTACTCCATCTGCAAACTTGTTTTAACCTTAATACATTTAGATATTTGTACTCTTTAAATAAGAGAAGAACTGAAAAAGACAAACGCAACTGACTTTTAAAGGGAATGGCAGATGAGACTCTGATTATTGGTTTATCGCAGATTTACGCCGTCAGAAACACACCCATGACTCATTGAAAGACAAGGTACAAGCTTTTAAACAATGCACCTGGCTTGCCGACCTTTTTTCCTGTCGTTAAACTAGCAAAAGTGGATTTGTACACGCCCTAAATGCACCTGCGCCATGCACTTAAGACCATGAGCTTACACACACACACATATACATATGTATGCTACACAATATGTCCATGCAATATGGTGAATGTATAATGGGCTCTTGTGATTTATTGCTTCATTACAGCAGGGGGAAGATGATGCCGATGGCCTTCAAATTCAGGTTAAAGACATCAACTCTATTACAACAAAGGTCAACCACCCTCCACCATCCAGCACTCATCAAAAAGAATATTTCCTTAGATCAACTCAATAAGCCATTTGAAGAACGATAAGAGCCGGTTTTAAGATGTATCTAATTAAAGGCCAGGCCTATCTTAGAGTGAGAATCCTTAGAGGGAAGGGGAAATAAAGACCCCATACTGTCCGAAGAGGTCATGCATGGACGGCATGAAAGGCAAACATCTTGTTCTGAAATCAATCACCATGACAGGAAGGGAGAGGGGCTTGTGCTTTGAAGCCCTCTGCCTCCTTCCTCCCAAGTAATGGAGCTCAATCGCTGACAGATGGAGGGAGCGGCGGGGGAAGCGAGGGAACGAATAAACGAATGAAGCAGTCTGCGTCCGTGGGGGGGAAGTAGGTTATTCACGCTTGGGCAGTTTGTACAGATTCACTGTAACAAAGCCGTTCCTGTAATAGCAGATATCTGGGCCGAACCATATTTTCTTCACATTCTAGAACATAACAAAAAGCTTATTTTTTTCCAAGTGCCATATTACAGAAACATAATACGCATATTACTAACACACCCTTTAAATAACACAAAAATACAAACTTAAGACAAGGTTTTTGTTGGTCAGTGGCGCAGTCGTTTTCAGTGGCCTCAAAATAGCAATGCACCAACAATGCTAACTGTGTCAGGTTGAAACCGCATTGCTCCAGGTGTACGATTGAGGCTATTAAAGGGTTACTTCAGAGATTTAGCATATGGCTTTGTATCAGTAGAAACCCGGGAGTATGATCCCCCATGTAGACAAATACACATTTTCTGTCGTTTCTCAGTCTAGAAGGCACCAAATTCAAAAATAATTTCACATCTGTGGAACAAAATAGAATAGTTTGAAAAATGTCTTAGTGTTTTAAATCCGTGTTTCTAAAACTAAACACGCAGACTGGAGTTTCTTGAGCATGGTTGTTTAGTGTACTAAATGATTAGCAAAGTGCTGTGCTGCGGTTCTAAGCAATATGATCACACACCGCAAGATAAGAAGCATCAAAGAGCAACTCAAGAGCACATCAAAGGCCGCACAACAGGTTGCTTCGTGATACTTGCCTTTTATGTTATAAGAGGGCAAAGTCTTTTAATTAAATTCACGCAAGACAAAAGAATCAATTGGTCCGAAAGCAACGTCTGGATTTAGCCCAGGCAATTAACATGATTATAATAGTCATTTAATTCAACGGGATAAAACACTTTTCCAACAGCTGGCTTCAGCCATTTTTTCAACACCAGAATGAAAAATAAGGAGAAACTCAAAAAGGGCTCTGGGGGTAATTATTAAAAATGTAATAGCTTTATAACTGATGAGCACAAAATGATATGAATAATTATTCACAGCTTTCATGTTTGATCCCCAACCTATGCTAGGCACTGCAGTTCACATGAGGCCTATTCCAGTGTTTTACTGCCTTTAATCACAAAGCTTCAAATAAAACAGTTATGTTAAATCCAATTCCGTTAAATAGGTCAAAAGAAAGTCCACAGTCCATTATGATCCCAGATGCATTATAACATTGCCATTCAAAAGTCTGAGGTGGGTATGATTTAACAACATCTGTTATGTTCATTGCTCACAAAGGCTTATTGTATGATAAAAAAAGCAAAAACTGTAATATTGTAAAAGATTATAATTTAAATAATGTTTTTAGTCTATCTATCTATCTATCTATCTATCTATCTATCTATCTATCTATCTATCTATCTATCTATCTATCTATCTATCTATCTATCTATCTATCTATCTATCTATCTATCTATCTATCTATCCATCCATCCATCCATCCATCCATCCATCCATCCATCCATCCATCCATCCATCCATCCATCCATCCATCCATCCATCCATCCATCCATCCATCCACACACACACACACACACACAGAAAACAAATATCCTTTAATGTATAACAGATTCAAAAGAATAGCATTTATTTGAAACATGCATCTTTTGTAACATTATAAAGGGCTTTACTGTAAAGTTTGATACTTTTAATGGATACTTTCTGAATAAAAGTATTTTTTAATTATTATTATTATTATTATTATTATTATAACAAAATTATAAAATATTACTGACCCAAAACTTTAGTATCTGTAACTGTAGTAACATAAGTACACATCTCAAGGAATTTGTCTCTCTAGCTTACGTCGTTATGTCTTTTATATGAAGTGAGTGAATAATTCATTTAAACAAATGAGTCATTTAATCATACGCTCAATCGCTCATTCATAAACACTGATTCTTACAATTAAATATGCGACTGTATAATATAACTCATTAAAATCAATGATTCTGTCTACACTGAATGTGCACGACAGTAAACTAATGATGCGTGTTATATCTGACGTAATTCAAGCGCTTTTGCTATGAAGGACAAATGGATGTGCAATGTCCCGCCCAAATGTCTATCTGTTACAGTGTGGCATGTAGACACTGTAAGTCACTAAATCATTCACTCAAGCGATTTGTTTATAAGCAATGGTTCATTCAGGTAATTGCTTAAATATTTACAGTATATACATATATGAAATCGTATTTTTGTAATGCTTTGCTTATTTGTACTATATTGAAGCATTATATTAAAGCATTATACTAGCTTATGGTGTTGTCATTTTTAAAGGTCCCGTTCTTCGCAATTCCATCTTTTAAACTTTAGTTAGTGTGTAATGTTGCTGTTGGAGCATAAATAATACCTGTAAAATTATTAAGCTCAAAGTTCAATGCCAAGCGAGATATTTTATTTACCACACTGTAAACCCTAATGTTGTCTTTACTTAAACAAATCAAGTAAACTTGACTAAATATTACTAGTTTAGTCTAAAAACTCAGTCATATAAGTTAGTATAACTTATTAACCTACAAAATGCATAAACTTAAGATTTCAAGTTGTATGAACTCAAAATCATAAGTAATTAAAATAGCTCACTCTGGTCTTGCTTTGATGTGATTGGCCATGCAAGGAGTTCTGTCTAGCAACAAGAGAACGAATTCACTGATTGGAGGACATTTCCAAAAGGCGGTCCTTTTCGCCTCATCTGTTGCTTGTTGCTGATTCAAATTAAGATGGAGACTTTTTCATTGTGTGCAATCTTAAATTCGGTAAGTAAAAATTTGTAAGTTACTAAACCTAACAATAATACGTGAACTAACTTATAACCAGATTGACTTTATTTCTGTTTTAATGAAAATAATAGTTTTGTTGGAAGTCACCATGATGGAGATAAGTGTTTGCTTTAGTTGGGCTCTTGACAAATGATAATGTAATATTAGTGTTTCTCTGGCTGCTTTGTGTTTGTGAGACACATATGTTAAGTAAAAGCCAAGAGAAATATCATCAAGTGGTGTTGTTTATTCATTAATGATGATAATAACATCATCAAGTATAGGCAGAATTCCTGATCTTGTGCAGAGTCCAATGCTTTGGATGTCAAAGCAGTTATTAATAGTTTTGAAATATTAATAATACTAGAATCTTCACTATTGTGCTAATATAATTTTTTTTTTTTTTTTTTTTATGTGCACAAAATGTTTAAATCTATGGCATTAGTTAGACACATACACACATCACTAATCTGCGTATGAATCTCTACAATGGTGACAACTTTTTACAATGGTGAAAAAATCTGATAAACAAATCAACTATGAACATAAAACAAGCTACAAAAACATCAGAACAAAACAGCAAAAGTAACAGCAAATAGTAAGAATTCAAAGAAAATTTGTCACAATTCAGATGCATAATTTATTCATGCCGCAATGCATGTTGGGACCAATGGGGAAGTTTTGATTGGTTGTACCCAGCATGCTGTACTGAACTGGTGTAGCAAGTTTGGTGAACTTAACAATTTAAGTACAGTGAAAGTGAGCACCAAGTTAAGTAAACTTAAATATTCAAGTTTTAGGAGACTCCATTACTCAATTGAATTGAGGGAATCACTTTCCTCAAATCATTTGAGTATTCTCAACTTATTAGGGTTTACAGTGCAGAAGTTCCCATTCAAAGCCTACAGCGAACGGCCGGTTTGGACTACAGCAGGAAGTGCAGGGATGTAATGACATCACTAAAACCGTTTGTTGACTAACCCTCCGCCCACAGGAACACGCAAAATAGGGGGCGTGGTCTCGTTGCTGTCCCACGTGGAGAAGAGCGCGCATTCAGCGCTTGCATCTCCCCGTTATGGTAAGAGGCGGGACCTTTCCGGGCAAAGTGCGCTAAGCTGCTGTCCAACCACAACACGGGAAGCGCTGGCCCAATCAGAACTCGTTACGTGTTTCTGAAGGAGGGACTTCATAGAACAAGAAAATCATCAGGCCGTTTTTAGGACAGAGGAAACAGCGCGGTACAGATAAGTCAATAGTGTGAAAAATACTGTGTTTTTTTACACGCGAAACATGAACTCATGTTATATTGCACACTGTAAACACAATCAAAGCTTCTAAAACACGCGAAGAACGGGACCTTTAATGTAGTGTATGTATTGGAAAGTGGGCTGTAGTACAGTAAGCAATATTTATAGTAAGGTAGAAAACTGTGCATTGTTAGTGAACAGAGTGTGTATGGTTAAGAGCATATTAGTGGTGTATTCTAGTGCTGAGTAAGGCTGCAGTATGAACAATGTGCTCACTGAGGGCTCGTCCATTCACTGTGACACATGACCTGATTCTTCACCCACAGGCTAATACACTTGCGCGCACACACACAAACACACACACACACACACACACACACACACACACACACACACACACACACACACACACACACACACACACACACACACACAGTATTACAAAAGCTTCTAAAGAAGAGCTCTGCTCCCCACTTATTACACACACTCTATCAGTTTACCCTTTTAACCTACGGCTTTCTCTCTCTTTCTCTCTTGCAGCAGTGACTCATAGGCAGTAATCCACACTAGCGCCTCAGGAGTGCTGAGGTTCATTACACATTCAAGCACTCTACTAAACACACTACATCCTGCAGTCCTTTTTAAGATTGTGTGATTTTATGCTGACGTCAAATCAATAGATTAGGCTAAAAAAAACAGCCCATCGGTCAGCAAAGTGTTTGATAATCTCCATCACTGGTTAATGAAATCTCAGTTTTGTCTAGATAGGTTTTAAAAAATGTATTGTTTTGTTCTCACAAACGTACAGATATTGCATTAAAAAGCTGGATGGAAACTTCAATATTTGCATAAAAATATGTATTTGCTCAATTGAGGCAGATAACTTCTATACAGTAAGAAGATATGCACGTAAAATGATGGAAACACATTTACCGAATAAATACCTTGGGGATAAGACTGGATAACTGGACTAACCAGCGGAACAATATCAATGTGCAGGCATCTGCCTCTGAACGCATGATAATGACAGTCATTATTGTTCTGTCTGCGAAAAAAAGAGCCACAGTGGCTTCCTCGAGTGCAGCAACTTCCATTTTATTAAAATTATTTTGCACCAATATCCCAGGAAGTGACGATTTTGTTCTCTTGAATACATGCCATGGAAACGGTGCTTAATTTACAAATGTTTAATGCAAAATTCCAATTTTGTGGACAAGTTAAATTTGCAACTTTGGAAAACAGCAACAGGCAGATGTGAAGGGTTTTAACACTCAGAAAATATCACAGTTTCACAGTAATAAATAATCAATTCATAACATCACCGTCAGTTAAAATGGTCGTTTTTTTGGTTGAACAATTGTTTTAAAACAAATGTGAAACCATGTGTTTGTTTTGTTTATTTAAATCTGTATTTGTTTTTAAATTTACTGTAAATTGAATTCCAGGATCCCCTCTGCATCTCGGAAATCACACGGCCTTAAGTCATAAACGGGAAAGATAAACCTTAATCTGTATGGAGGGATTGTGTTCTTGAATATAGTGAAACTCTCTGATGTGTTTCCTCCTTTTACAAATTAAATATCTATCTTTGAGGACAACCACACTGTTTTTTTCCATATACAAAGTATTCCCATATGTCAAAATTGAACTTCTTTTAATGGGCTTGAGATTAGAGCTAACTGTCTGACATTTTCTCTGCTGTACGTGTGTGTGTGTAGAGCAAGTTGAGAGTCTAAGCAGCCAAGTGTAGAAGTAACTTAAGTGTAAGTGAGATTCTCCATCCATTTTATTTATGTATTTCCCAATACAATGAATAAGCAAATGTGCATGATATGATAATTGATGTTCATATTGTGATATACCGTTGAATGTATATAAGATGTCCAAAATGATGCCTAGGGAGGGAGCTCAACTCAGTTTTGATTCGTAACCCTCAAATCAATAAATCAATAAAAACTGTCAGTCATTACTTAGAACTTAGAAATCAGGGGCCAGTTCAATAACATTTGTGTCTCTTTCACATGTTGATTTTAGCACAAAGACCAACTTCTTATTTGCCATCTACTGCAATCCAGATGTTATCCGCACTAGTGTAGTACTGTCCAAAGAACAGACATTACTTTGAGCAAAAACATACATGCTTTCTATGTAAATTAGGTTTATGATAGATTGTGCCGGGTTCGCCAAAGTCAGCAGCATTGGCTATGGAAAGCACTTGGTAAACTGAATTTATTTACAAAGAGATGCATGTCTGAGTACATTTTCTATTGGTAATCAAATGATACAGAAGAGCAGAATAACCAATCCACAGTTTAGAATAGCAACACTATAGCGGGAATTATCCATTTATAGTGAATTCCCCCTCTATCTTTTGCCGTATTTCTTCTTTATATCGTGTTTCTGTTTTGGAGTTCAAGATCCTAACTGCTGCTGTTCTTTTCCTTCTGCTTGTGTTAAGCCGAAAAAACTGCAGGCTGTACAAAAGAAGAGCAGTCAGTGCTAATATTCCCTCAGAACATGCCAAACTAGGCTTTTGTTGTTGTACATTCCTCGACCCATATAGAAGCAGTAAAAAGAAAGAATATATAGAATATATAGAAGAATAAAGAATATATAATGGAGAAAAAAACACATTACACACACAAGCACACAAATATATATGCCTGTACACCTTTTTGGTGACCTCATGCCAGACCGTTAGCGGGATTCCATGGCTTGAGCACCTCGTGTCGATCAGGCAATGTTGCCTAGCAACAAGGTAGAGAAAGCAGATCATTAAATTTTGCTGATGAAGTCTCGCCAGCAACAGCCACAGAGCGAGAGATCTCATAGTCTCTGTTGTCTTACACTGTGTTCTTCTCTAATGCATATATACTCTACTTTTTACGCAGTTCGGTTCCATTAACTACACTTTAAATTATTTTCTTGTACAGCTGTGCTTTTGTTGGAAAACACAACAAAAACAACCAAAAAACCCCGATATATCAATCATTTGTATTCTGGTACATAACATTACTATTTTAAAGTCATGATCTTAACTAAATGTATTTAGCTAAATGTTGAGTTTAAATTTTTTGAATATAGTGCCTATTAAAAAAATAAAATGGGCAAAATAATATATATGAAAAACCTGAAGATACAGACAAATTCATGGAATCCAGTCATAAAACTGGAATTTACTGTATAATGTGGGATTTCACTGAATTTTTGACAAACAAATAAAAAGCAGTTTAGTACACTTAAATCAAAATGTGATATAGACTAGTGTCAGTGATATTAAAGTAAAACTTAAAACAGCAAAAACTGAATTTTGTAAAAACTGAATGTGAGGGGAAAAAAAACTTATTTCATACGGACCTAAATTAATTTTTGTTAAACTTTTAATAAAGTGTTGTTAAATTGTATATGTTTCATAATTTCAATTAATTAGACATGCTTTTGATTACTACAATTTAATTTATCCATAAAACTTTTTTTAATGGAAAACAACTGACCATGGGAAAAAATCAAAAATGGATTTTACAGTGCCCTACACATGGGTATATTTACCAAGCTGCATGTTCTAAACTGTGACCATCAAACTGTCAATGTGACTTCAAAAGGCTCAACACTTCACAAAGAACTTGCTTCCATCCAGACATGCAGCCGCCCTGCTCCTTACAGACAGCTGGATCAAATCTCCTCTCAGTCCAACTGTTGCTAAAGTTCCAACTCTAGGATTCCAAAACAGCCGCATGCTAATGGCCTGATCGCTCTAGAACTGCAGTAAGTTGCTATACGCAAATAAACCACCTCAGACATACACAAAGCCAAAACCTTCCCGAGGGCCGCGACGGGCCACCTGCTCCAGAGCGGTCCTGAGGGGCTTTAAACTAACAACGTAACGTGAAGCCTCTCGCTCTCCCTCTACACTAATTAGACATGAATCGAGAGAATCACACGCCAGTAAGAGACGCTAGATTAAAACAAACATGCTCTGTAAATACCGTCATCTTACCTCAAGTGAGCTAATGAGATTTGAGAGATTCATTCTGAAAATCTCACTGACTGCACACACTCTGTGAAATCCTGGCATGACTGTGGTAAAGACGCACATCTTGAGCATAATTCTTCACACACACACACACACAAAATAAAGTTTTGAGTGAAGTGGTCCAAACAATGAAGCAAAACATGTAGAGCAGCTGAACACAAAGAGATTAGATAAATACAAAGTGAAAGCTTTGGCTCTACTGCATTAAACATACTGACAGACAGAGAACAGTCTTGTCCAAAACTGCATATCAAAGTGAATAGAAAATCGGACTTATTTTTCCAACATCTGTCTCTAGTAGTTTCACCATCAGACACTCTCTTTTCTGTCTCACTCGTGCTATTAGCTAATGCAAGCATCACTATTACAATCACACATTAGGGATTTGAACAAACCCAAACATGAGTGTTAAACTTCAGCGTTGAACTCGTTCCGCACATAATGTCCCATACCGCGGACATCACGTGGCTTGTTATAATAGATTGTTTTTTAATACATTTTTAATTACTATAAACACTTAATTGTGTTCAGTCTGTGGTGTCAAAGGTTGCATTAGCAATTTAAGAAAAAGCACAAAAAAGACAATTTCATAACCTTGTAAGAAAATCCCATATGAAAAGTTAATGTAGGATTTAAAATGTATTAGAAAGTCATGAGGGCACAAATCATTTTGCCGTTTCGTTACCTGTTTGTAAAAAACGCTTATTCTCAATATTGCATCATATTATGCCCCGAGGAGTCGTTTGCCGGGCTCTGTGTTGGCTCAGTGCAGAATAGGTTGGTATACAGTAGGAGTCAGCATACACACACACACACCATGTGCATTCAAGTTCACTCTATACTCATGGCATCATATACGGTACAGGCCAAAAGTTTGGACACATTACTATTTGTAATGTTTTTGAAAGAATGTTCTTCTGCTCATCAAGCCTGCATTTATTTGATCAAAAATACAGAAAAACATGTAATATTGTGATATATTATTACAACTTAAAACAATTGGTTTTCAATTTATTATACTTTAAATGATCATTTATTTCTGTGATGCAAAGCTGAATTTTCAGGATCGTTCCTCCAGTCTTCAGTGTCACATGATCCTTCAGAAATCATTGTATGATGATTCATTTTCAAAGTTGAAAACAGTTCTGCTGCTTAATATTTTTTCATAACCTGTGATACTTTTTACTTTGATGAATAAAAAGTACAAAAAAAAAAAGCAAATGTTTTAAAAATAGAAATCTTTTGTAACAATAATATACACTACTGGTCAGTAATTTGGGGTCAGTCCTTTTTTTTCTTTCATTTTTTGAAATAAATCAATAATTTTTCTCAGCAAGGATGTGTTAAATTGATTAAAAAAATGATAGTAAAGGAGATTTATATTATTTGAAAATATGTTTTTATTTTGAAGAAACGCAGTTCTTTTGAACCTTTTATTCATCAAATATATTAGGCAATATTAGACTTATTATGAGTGTTTCCAACACTCATAATAAGTCATAATATTAGAATGATTTCTGAATGATCATGTGACACTGAAGACTGGAGGAACGATCCTGACAATTCAGCTTTGCATCACAGAAATAAATGATAATTTAAAGTATAATAAATTGAAACCCAAATATTTTAAATTGGAATAATATATCAAAATAAATCTGAAAAAATAAATGCAGGCTTGATGAGAAGAAGAAACTTCTTCTAGGTCGCAAAGTTCAAGGGGGCCGAATACTTTCGCAAGGCACTATATGCACAGAAACTGAATAAAGTTATCAAGCACCTTTCTTAACTGCATAAATTATAAATTCAATATAGATTAATCTTTATTAAAGCTACAATCTTCTCTGTTACCTTTGTTCTTTGATTAACATTTATGAAAGACATCACATCATCTGGTTTATTAGGCTGCTGTCACAAATTTATAGCACTGCAATTTTTTATTGTATTTAAATATTTTAAGTAATATACATTTTAATTGCATTACATTAATTACATTAATAAACATTTTAATTTATTTAATTTTAATTATTGTAATTTGATTTAACTTAAGATAATGATTTAATAGTATTTTAAAGTAGTTTCATCTTTAATAATACACTTTTTTACTAATACCATCAGTTTTGAATTAACTAAGTATATTTTTTAATCTTTTTTTTTTTTTTACCAAAATACATATAAAGCAACACTTTAGAGTTTAGAGTTTGAGAATGTGGTCATGGTGTATCTGGAACAGCCTTTGCGTCAGAAAATATTCCTTGCAAAGGCAGCTCAGACAGGTTTGGGAACAGAGTGAGCTGCACAATCAGAACACACATAAGATTTCTTCCAAATATCAGCTGAAAACAAAAACTATGTCCTTGTGTGATCTCTCACACTATCTGAAGTTAAAAAAATAAAAAAAATAAAAACATTGACATTTTTTCATATTGCTCAGATCCTGCATGCCTGTGCTGGAATCTGGGAAGACAGACAGCCAGCTGGTGTGTTTGGAAAGGTGTCAAACCCACATCTGCAGTCACTGACAAGTCAATAAC
Organism: Pseudorasbora parva; assembly: GCF_024679245.1. Taxonomy (NCBI): domain Eukaryota; kingdom Metazoa; phylum Chordata; class Actinopteri; order Cypriniformes; family Gobionidae; genus Pseudorasbora; species Pseudorasbora parva. Next base: position 6,076,294 of record NC_090194.1, on the reverse strand, counting down.
GGCTAATGAGAGGTTTAGAGAGGTTGTGAGTGGCATAAACACACACAAACACACACACAGTCAGTCAGTCATGTAAAAGGGTTATTATTTAGCTAATTAAAGTGTGCTAGTTATTGTTTGATTACGTTTTAGTTCCGCAATTAATATTCAGGTACGATCTATAATCCAACTTCTCTTCCACTCATCATGTGTAAGTAAACAAACAGCATGTTGTGTTTACACGGCACGGCTGAGAGATGGTTGTGAAGCACGTACAACAGAAACAAGCAGTTGTTATGCCGTAAAGTCAGCCTTCCGTGACAAAAACAAACCCATCTAACCTTTCTCTCGCTCCCTGAAGAGCACTGTCTGATTAATACGTTTCCAGACATCCTCCTTCATCTCTCTCCCCGTTTCTCTCTTCCTCCCGTACACCAGAGCAATTATGGCTCTTTACAGCACTAGATGAACTTCACACTGAAGTAATCTGCACGCGGCTAATTGGCTCCCGTCTAGTGGTCCTTCTTCTGTTGAAGATGCTCCTTTAGATGGTTGTAATAGACCATCTGTCTGCTACTCCATTAGAAACGCAGGCCGGCGAGTTTGCCTAAGTGTGAAACTGACACTATAAGTCATTAAAACAGTGACGACACCTATCAAAACAAGAGTTTTTAGAGTTAAGGATCACCTGTTCTATGCATCTTGATTTTCAAGCCTGAACTGATGCGATATAGGAGGAGACTGTTCACAAAGAAGAATATATAAACCTGAATATGAAAAAAAGCTGCATGAGACAAGTAACGCATCAAAATATGTTTAAATCTTCTAAGAGCAATAAATGCTTGTTTGACTGACTCCAGACAGCTCTCTTTGTTATCGGACACCAAAAGTAAGACTCAAAAAATCTGGTGCACACAAAATGCAGCCTCAGATATTTATGAAGGAGTGCTCTAAGAAAAAGGAGAAAATATGCTATAGAATCATAGCTGTAGGCTACGTTGTCCTTTGCTAGCTGTCAAACAAACTGAATGACAGACTGGAAACTGCTACCATGCCTCCGGGAATCAATTACAAACCAGTGAAGCAGAATTATGGATACTTCAGTGTTGAAGTGTTAGATATCCCCCCCCCCCCCCCCCCCGCCCCTCACACACACACACACACACACACACACAGGGGTGTTGTGCACTTATTTCTGTGAGGGAAGGGCAGAAATTGCAGTTCTGACACATTTTTCTGGGCTAGTGGTTCCCAACCTTATTCTCCTTTTCCCCATATACACTACCATGGACAGTAAAAGGGTCAGTTAAAATCGAAATATTAAATATATCACTTTTAGAGTTAAGAAGTCTTTAGCAATGCATATTACTACTAATAATACATTTTTATATATTTATGGTAAATTTACCAAATATCTTCCTAAAACATGATCTTTACTTAATGATGATTTTTGTCATACATGAAAAAATCTATAATTTTGACCCATACAATGTATTGTTGGCTAATACCGAAATAAACCTGTGTGAAATTCAGCTCATCCATCTAGATGAGCATAAGAGACTTCTTTCAAAAACATTTACACATCTTACTGACCCCACGCCTACCGCATGAGTGTTTTGATCATATTAAATGACATCCCGTTTGATCTTTACCAGGGGTGGGAGAATCATGATTCCATCTTCAACGGTTCTGGGTCGATTATGAGAATTTCAGAATCGATTCTGAGCTTCGTTTTTAACCGCAGGTATACGATGGCGCTGCGTGTCTTTTAGAAACACTCGTACTCTGCTTGTTTCCAATTCCTGACACACACCACTCGAATCTTCCATAAACTAATCTTTGCTTTGCTTGATGTAAATGTGCGGTCTCGCCCACCTGTATTTTCCTTACAAATGCTCTACAAAATCTTAATTTATGTCGTTTGGAATCCAGCGGGCTTATATATTAAAAACATGAAACACTGACAGAAGGCTTTCAATTTCATATGCTCGCAAGCGCTTTGTAAAGAGTGCCCGCGTTTGCGTCCGTGCGTGACTCTGTGCAAGTGGTTTGCATCTCAAAATGCATTTATGACGCAAAACTAATGTCAGTTATGACTTAAGGGATTAAACTGACAGGACAAACCACATATTATATTCAAAAGTGATCTGTGCATTGGAGTGAACGCAGCTTATCTGACCTCTTGATGTCTATGATATATCATCAGTAATAATCAAACATCAGTAAAGATGAGCAAGAGAAAAATCACTCACACCTCTTGAACAGAAAACATTCAGATACTCAAATACAGAAAGCACTCTGTGTTTATTGCTTGATATATGTTTTTTTGTGTCCCTCTTTATTATATACTGCGTTTATGCTTTGAAGCGTTATTAGATCATATATTTTTAACTGTTTTAATGTTGTTGTTTTTTATGCGTCATTATTTTAAGCACATTTCATATGTAATTAAATTAAAATAAAGATTTTAAGATTTATTAATATGGTTAATAAGAGAGAAAAGGCAGCTTAAAAAACGTTTTGGAATCAGACCACAAAAGGTTCTTTATAGTGAAAAAAAAAGGTCCTTTAGATTTTTCAAGACATTCTTTAAACTTTGAAACTTTTTTTGAAACACACACACACACACACACACACACATGTTGGTCTATGTGGTTTACAGGGACTCTCCATAGGCGTAATGGTTTTTATACTGTACAAACCGTATTTTCTATCCCCTTACACTGCCCCTGCCCCTAAACCTACCCATCACAGGAAACATTCTGCATTTTTACTTTCTCAAAAAAACATCATTTAGTATGTTTTTAAGGCCATTTGAATTATGGGGACATTTGATATGTCCCCATAAACCACATTTATAGTGTAATACCAGTGTAATACCCATGTAGTTATACAAATTTGTGTCCTCATAAACCACATAAACAGGCTCACACACACACACACACACACACACACACACACACACACACACACACACACACACACACCATTATTTTAGTTTCACCTGATAAAATGATTACACACCACAGCACCTGCATCGCTTTACGTCATGAGATCAGACCGGAGTGAATAGACTAGATCACATTTCTTCTCATTGGAGCCATTAGAGAGTCATTTAAGATATCATATGAATGGACCTTTCAGACCTGCAGCACAGAAAGAGTCTGCCTGGGAAATCTGGGCCACGGCTGAGCAACTAATGGCCATAAATGTTGCACAATTTAACCCCTTTCTTAATGATGTGACCAAATATGGTGCACCGCATTATTATACGTTTATGTTAGTTATTTTATTAAACTCCTGTAGAATGAAATTAAGGGGATATCTAGGGACCAAAATATCAGAGACTTAGGTGTGTGGGTGTGTGGGGCACTCATTTGGGGTGTATAGAAAATACTTGACAGTCCATAAAACATTTTTCACATATTTTACATTATTACAGCACGTCTCGAATGCGCTGTTTAGTTCCTGTTTTGATGAAGCCTCTCCTTTCAAAATACATGAAGCTGTGATTAACACACTTTATATTAGGTGGTCACAAGCATGGATTTCACAAGACTTTTCAGAGTGGCATGTTTGTTTGTAATTTTTTCATCCATTTTAGATACAATGTCATGCACCATTAGACTGGGTAAACCCATCCTGATATGCCTGCGATTTGATTTCGCCCTGCCACTCGGTCTGGAAACCAGTAAATTAATCTACTGCTTGTGTTACAGTTTTGCGGGAACCAATCACAGGCTGGCTTATCCACCTGGCGCGCTATTGGTGGGTTTAACACAATGACAGATACACTCTAAAAAATGCTGGGTTAAAAACAACCCAAGTTGGGTTGAAAATGCACTAACCCAACAATTGTGTTGTTTTAACCCAATGGTTGAGTTGTTTTAACCCAATGGTTGAGTTGTTTTAGCCCAGTGGTTGGGTTAAATGTTGCTTAAGACAACCCAATTGCTGGGTAAGAACAACTCAACCATTGGGTTAAAACAACTCAATTGTTGGGTTGGTGCATTTTCAACCCAACTTGGGTTGTTTTTAACCCAGCATTTTTTAGAGTGTAGAGAAGCAATGGGTTGTTGCCCATTGATAACGTCTCTTGTGGTCTGATTGGTTGAAGGACAATCCAATAATGACTATCCGAGTCATCTGAATAATGCTTGTTGATCACACCTCTCGTGCAGAAGAAAATACAGAGCAGACTCCACAATGGTCTGGTGATAGCCAGACAAATGCATCATGATATCATGATATCTGTCGGAAAAATATGGTAATACAAACAGTAATCAGTTATAAACCAACACTAATGTTGGCTAGCAGGTCCTTTGCCCTTTGTTTACATCATAGCAACAACATAAAACAGGTAACTGGAACACTTAAAAGAAAACGGAAATACAAATAATACGAGTTACAAGTTGTGATTTACAAATAACAGATTGTCCCGACAGTGGGAACGGCTCCGTTTCAGGAGAAGCTTTCGTTTGGCGTCGGCATTAAACTCTGCCTGATCAGTAAAATATTCAGCACACAGATAAACATTAAGGTTATAATGTTCAGAAACGGGGTGGACATGCATGTTCTCTTTGACATACTGACAGTTTTTGTAATGCAGCTCATCCTGTCCCCTTATTTGCATATTCCATGGGTGTAGATAATTTAAATGAGGACCATGACTTCACAAAGCCCTGAAAAAACACGCTGAAGTCTAAACGAGTTATTCATTGAAGTTCTCGGAAAGTAAATTCTATTAAATTAAATATCTCCCTTTGGAGTGGACTGCAAAAGGAGTTGAGCTTTGTAACCTTGCAGATGTTTTTTTTGAAAAAGTTGAAAAAATGAAAAAGCCAGCAAGCAACCACCTAGCAATTTCCTAACAACTGTTGCTATGAGAATGGGCATATCAGTCTGAAAATAAATCTATAATTATCAACATAACCGACTTAATCAGTTTTTAAAACAGTCTGACACATGACTCCCTACAAGCCGATCGTTTTGATTCACATCTGAATATGCTAATTGTGTTGTTTTCTAAATGAGTTTTTTTAAAGGCCTTTATATGCAACACAAGCAATTAGAACAATGATTATCCAGCCCTCAACCTCAAATCCCGGACCGACCCCCGTTTCTCTGTGGCCACCCTCCTCTTTCTCCGGCTGTTAAGTAAAATAGAGGATAATTAGGTAGGATGGGGATGGGATGGCAGGAGGTGTCATTAGAGGAGACAAACTCTCTGCACAATGATAAAGAGGGGTAATGGAAGCCTTCCACGTGTAACCAGAGCAGACAGATGGAGAACACTTGAACTGAACTGATTTTATTTAATTACAGTGTGAATGTATGGTAGAAAAATGAAAATGAAACTAAACCTATTGCTAAACTGACAGTTATTATAATTATATAATCACATTCATAAGACATTGAGGAACACTATTGGCAATGCGTTCTGCAATATATTAATGGCTCTGATCTCTTCACTTCATCTTTTCCCTGAGCACTTTGTCTCTCTTTGCAGGGTCAGCGTTAATGCTTTCACTGTTCCTCTCTGTTCTCACTGCACTTGACATCTTTATAGCATCTGTCTCTCAACACTGAACAAAGAGATTGAATTGAAAAGCGTCTGAGAGTTTTCTTCGAGAAACAGCCCTTTAATGTTCAGAAACCAATTGGTCGGTTGGTGTTAAAATCTCAACAGTCATTGTGCGAATATATTGTTAAAGCTACACTGTGTGATATTTTCCCCCATCTAGCGGTGAAAAGGTTTATGACCATCCAGTGAATATTAGTTTCTGTTCCTCTCAATTCTGATTTCGTTTTAACTTCAAAACGAGACAAAGTCTCCTGTCATCAATTTTTGGGTGATTTTTTTATTTTATTTATCTAGATTTTATCAATAGATAATAAATAAATCATAATTTAAGCACATTCTTTAAACCTAAATTCAAAATAACTAAATTTCATGCATAACCCTTTTAATTTAACTCAAAATTTCTTACATTGGGTGTCTCTGCCGACCGCTTGTGGAAAAAAAAAATATAACATGATATTTCATGACTCTTGCCCAAGCCTGCAGTCTCCCTCTCAGATACTGAAGCATTCGCGCCTCGATCGCCCCCCCCAGTGGTCGGTCCCAGTATAGCCGCCCCTCTGTGTTTTCTAATGGACGCGAGGCAAACTAAACAATAAAATTACACTTCAAATATTTTTCCCCAAAGTAAGTTTATGTCACTGAAGGCAGTTATCATCACAATTTCATTTCAAGTGTTCGTTTTTAAAATAAGTTTAGTTTTAGTAAGTTATTGGATGCTATAAAAACAGGGGGTGTGACGTCATGATTGACAGCTGAGACTGACGGCTTCTCTGAGTGAAGTCGTCACTGAGGCACTAACTGACTTTTTCCGGGACTTTTGGGAGCAGATTGGAGCTTTAGCTTTAATTTCTACATTTCCATAACTGTTTATTTCACACCAACATAATTAATTGTTCTGCAGAGAGTGTGGGCGGGCTTTTGATATCGCGACTGTACTTCCTGCTCTACTTCCTGCTCGCTACTGCGCAGACTCGGTCCCAAGATGTCTGCGCCGTGCAGGCCGCCTGAAAGCTTCAAATCTGGCAAGTGGAAACGGATGATGTCGAGTCGTCCATATTTTTTTATGGTCTATGCTCACTAGATGGCCTTATAGCTCTGTATGGAGCAAAAGAGCTGAACCACTGGGTCCTAAAGTAAGTTTCTCTTCAGTAATAGGTTTTTCTATCTGTACTCAAGCAATCGTCATATTCCATTCTTTCCTATGAGGGTCAGATTGACCTGCAAGGGAAGGATTTGTTACTTTTTAAATTTCAACCACCAAACTTTTTTTATCCAGTAAAAAAAAAAAAAAAAAAACAAAAAAAAAAAAAAAAATATATATATATATATATATATATATATATATATATATATATATATATATATATATATATATATATATATATATATATATATATATATATATATATATATATATATATATATATATATATATATATATATATATATATATATATATATATGTGGTTGAAGTGAGACAAAAGTCCTAGGGTCTTAGAGCACTCAGATAAACAAACCCTCAGTTAAAACAAATAAAAATCAGTTTGGGTCAAAATGTCCAGAGGGAAGGATGAAGAACCCGTGAAACATATAATTTAATATACTGTAGGAAAAAGAGCCTAGTTTTCAGTTGTGAACAGAAAAACATCTGTAGACAGTGACATGATATCAGCATTCAGACAAAAAACTAACACACATTTGACTACCAATGTAAGCAATTTCACGCCAGTCTACAACTTGAAAAAGCTTTTAAAAACATAATATACTTTATATTCACACAACCACACACACACACTCAAACAAGCTTTAGTTCTGAATCCCAGTAAATGAGTTCCTTTTCAATTAGCATCACTAATGAAATACTACAGATGAGGAAAATATCATTAATGCCAGACACAAGCGATCTCATTCTTCATTACATGACACACTTTCCCTCTCTCAGGACCGTTAATAAACTAAATCAATTATTCTGACAGATTACACACACTCACTATGCAACACACACACACAGCAAAGCCTAAATCCTAGCCAAGCTGGGAGGAATTCCAGGAATGTACAGGAACGCAAGAGACAGAGCGAGAAATAGAGCGAGACAGATAGACAGACAGAAAGACAGACAAGCAACAGATGTTTGCTATTTTACTGCTGTTCTTACTTGTCACTCATCATTTTATTCATTTATTATTTAAATGAATATTCTGCACACATTTCATATTTTAATCTCATTACTGTCTCACCTGGTACGGAGTTGGCAATAGAAACGTATGGTTACTTCATATCATGCTAATGTATCACACTGAAACAGAGCGAGACAGAGGGAGTGTGTGTGAGAGAGAGAGAGAGATGAGGACAAAGAGAGAGCTATTTGGCTTTCAGAGTAGAAAACAACAACAACAACAGTTTTTTCATTTCATTTCTGTTTGCCAAGAACACAAATGTTCATTTCAGTGTGATATTATATCAATCTCTCGCTCAATATCTGTTCAACTATGGGCTAAGTTTTAGATATGAAACTCACCCCTTTAAAAAACATGCTTTTCATGCTGTTCACGCTTGGCATGTTTGGTCTGATATAAACGAACTCTGGTGCGATTGCTCTGTTAATGCAGCTCATTTAAATAAGTGTGAACGCTGTCATCCGAATCCGTGTGCACCAAACAAGACAGCGAGACCCATTTCCAGGCTTCTAAACAAGATCTGATGCGGTTCAACAAATATAAACACGACACGGACCAGACATCTAAATTAACCAAAAGGTGGACATTATGTCACAAGATGTAACCCAAAAGGACAGAATGGCCAAGCCTGGGCAAATATTCATGAAAAATATAAATCCAAAGGGTAGCTTCTAGTGACAAAATTCTCAGAAAATTGTTGGAAAGATGGGCACTTCCTCTTAAAATTAAAGAAAGAATCCATAGTACAGAAAAAAAGTAATTCACAAAGCATCTTCACCCTTAAAAGAGGTATTTAATTAAGGTCTAAAAGTGTTAGGAGAACAGACAAGGACTTTTAATAGGCTTAAGAGTTTCTTTAGCAGGAGAGAATATGGACAGAACTCGAAGAGGGAGAAGAAATGTGTCGCACAAAGCATTGAGTTAATAAGTCACTACACATTTGATCGTACAGGGATCATGTTTGTGGACCGATCATGAGAGGATTTTTAGACGCTTTAAGAATACGGGCCCTGGTTCTTGTCATCATAGGATTTATATTGGCCATTAGTGTTATTTTAGAACATATCACCTTATTATTTCCATGCATGTCATGTGACACACCACAGTCAAAATAATGCTGTATGACAGATGCATTGTTTTTATTTCCTTTTTTTATTCAAAAAATTCACAAGCATGTTTACTATATCATGAACTATCTGATATTCCTGATATTTTTCTGATATTCTCAAATACGTGTACTTAAGTGTGTTTTGTTGTTTAAAAAGTTTTATAATGATCATGTTACTTGATATTTGATGATGGCCATTAATTTTAATAATGTTAATTTGTGCAACAATTCAGATAATCTGACGGATTTTCATAATGTAATTCATACACATCTCACAAAATACCTGAAAGTAAGTGACTGGTGAACTGAGAGAAGAATAGAGTAAACTATATATTAACTTATATAATGTGTATCTGATATGAATAAAACACAAATTCAAAGTATAACTGAAAGGATTGTTATTGTCGCTTCCATAGACATCAGTGTGTATTTAACAAACTGAAAATGTATCTTTTGCTGGTAACGTTGTTTACTGTAAATGTCTGAAACCTAAAATAACATTATGTGGTTGAAAATACTGAATAGCTGTGACTTGACAAACGCTGAGCGTGTCTCTCTCTCTGGCTCAGCACCAGCCAAAGCGTGAAAGTACATTTGAATTTAGCAGTTGATTACGTGATGCAATCAACACATAATCACACCGGTGTGATTGTAAGTGTCAAAGAGTTCATTGAAATTTAAAAAAAAAGCTTCAATGTTTACCACATTTTCAATTCACCTGAAAACTCAGAGATCATTATTTATCAGAAATAAACAAAGGTTTTAATTTAAGCTTTTTCTCATTGTCGTCTGGCACAGTAAAAGTGTTTTATTGTGTTTTCTGACACAATAAAAGAACATCATCCTCTAACTATGACTGTCTAACAAAAAGAGCCATAAAAACTGATATATGAGAAAATTGCCTATGCACATGGACACGCATAGCCTAACATTTTCATGGAATGGAGAGAAATGGGCATCAGTAACTTTAACACGCTGTAAAAATGTTCAGTTTGACAGAAATCAATACAGAGATCTTGTTTAACTTCTCTGCTGGAATATGTCCCACCCACACTCGGTGCGATCAACGTACAGTGCGGCTCCTCAGCAACCGGAGCTGATGTTGTCTGTCAGCAGATGATCAGAGAGAATTCTGCTGGATGTGTTTATATGTGCAGCAGTGTGAGGAAAAGAGCCCGGGGCCGTTCACACCGCACTGAAGAGCTCAGAGCTTAGGAGACTGCTCAAAATAAACAGAGGGTGAGATGGGCACCTGCGTTAGGCTGTTAGCTCTCACTGGCAACACGGTTGAAAATATGGCCCTTCAAGGCATGTTTGAGTATTACTTTGATTCATGTTAAACTCACAAACATGCATATGTTCAACACCAAACCCAGGGGTGTAAAGATAAACACTTAATCACAATAAATAAATATCAGTTTTATTGGTTTTCTGTGCTTGTAGCAAAACATTTTCACATTAAACAGGTTAAAAATCTGAAAGCAGTGGATTTTTTTTATAGTCAGCAGTTTTGAGAAGAAACGTTGTTGTTTTTTAACACGTAAAGTATATCTATATCTCACAAATGTCATTTGGACTGCCTTTATGATATATTTATACACATTTAGAGATTTTGTATCCATGAAATCTCCAGTCCACATCGTAATTGCATCGTAAATGCCCCTAAAAGGGACATGGTGATGGGAAAAATTAGCCTGACAAGCCAGACCCACATCAAGATGTTTGGTCTGGAAACTCACCATAGACAGCTCAATCCGAGGGGCGGGATAAGCGGTTGTCTTTCAAACTCCCTCTGCACGCGATAGGATAGCGCTACAACCAACCAGAGCAATGTGAAACGGAGCTCGCTGACAGATTAAACATTCGCTGTATCCGGTCGGCTAAACTCTGAACACATCTTCCTTTTTTAAGAATGACTTCAGTGCCGTTCTTTGTTCTTTTCTCAAAGAAAAGTTTAACTCCAAGTCTTCCAGAGTCGCGGTCAAAGCTGATTTGAAAGACCGCCGTTCGCCAGTTTCTGTGTTTACTAGAAGCACGCAAACGCAACTCGGCCTTCGTCATTATGGCCCCGCCCGCCGACTCTATACACGACGTGATTGGCCCATCCAGATTGTGAGGAATACAGCTCAGAAGGGTATTGAGAGTTCCTAGATGACACCTGCGGGCAGATTAAATTTGCTGCCTCTATGGTGCGTCTAGATTTCTAGGCTAGGGGAAAATGTGAGATAGGAGGAAACAATGTGTTTTCCCTGACAAACTACAGTCACTCTCAAAAACTTTGTTGTGAGCGAACAGTGTTTTTTGGGGGAAACAAAACTTTTGTGTTAAATCAAAATCATTATTTTATGTCATAAAAATGTTTTATGATATTGTATGTAATACGGTAATTCAATTTTATTTAAAGGCATCTTTTTATGAATGAAGGCCAGTATCACTGATACTAATACTGATAACGATGTCTCTATGAACGCTAACAATTTCAACATTAGACTTTAAAAAAAGTGTGTAAAGGCCTTAAAACTGAAAAAAGAAGAAGAAAAAATTAATCGCTGGTGCTAATTTTGATAGCAAAACATCAAACATGCCCTCTGATAATATGAACATTATGGAGCTCATATGGGCAGTGAGAGCTTAAATCCAGCTCACATCATCTCCCAATATCCTCCCCCACATCATGTCCTGTCGGCTCTACTACTGCAACTATGAATAAGAAGCATACAGGTAAAAAATAAATATGAAAGGAGAATAGTGCTAGAAATCACAGCTAACAATTGTATTCATGGAAGGCCCGTGTCAGATGCTGTCAACACACAGATGGTGTGCGGTGTTTAACAGGGACTTTGTAAGCCGCTCTCATCTGCAGTCTCTCACAATGGCAAAGCACAGCATCTCAATAGGATCAAAGCCTGCAGTCAGAACAGCCCAAATAGAGCCACTCTGACTGTCAGAAGACTGTAAGCTCTCGCTTTCTCCCTCAGAGAGCATCAGAGGGAGCACATTCTGACTCCATATTCCCTCAGCTCCAACTCTCCTCCTTTCTTTCTCTCGCTCTCCCTCTCCTTTTAAACAGCTCTTAATGTCTCACTACCCTCCTCAAACCTCCCTTAGTCCCAGCTCAGCAGTTTAGCTGAGCCACGCTTTCAAAGTATGTGTGTGTGTGTGTGTGTGTGTGTGTGTGTGTGTGTGTGTGTGTGTGTGTGTGTGTGTGTGTGTGTGTGTGTGTGTGAGTGTGTGTGTGTGTGTGTGTGTGTGTGTGTGTGTGTGTGTGTGTGTGTGTGTGTGTGTGTGTGTGTGTTCATTTCTGCTGTATAACACACAGTTCTAGCACAAGCAGCTGATGAGTGCAATACTAATGCAAGGACACACACACACACACACACACACACACACACACACACACGCACACAAAGAGAGAGAGGGATCAAATATGAAAAACTGTAATTAGTAAAAGTCAGATTGATCTAAATATTTACATTTTTAAATAAAAACAATGATGTAAATATGTTATTGTATTCAGTCCAAAAGAGTTCAGAAAAAAAGTAATTTGCACTCTGCATGGTGGAATTAAACTATGAAATGTTTTTGTACAACCATTTTATAAAAAAAAAAAAAAAAATACAACTGCAAAAAACATGTTAAATACATGTGTAAAGGTTCTGTAAGTTTTTGACTTTACTAAAGCATAAAACATTTCCATAGTATGTAAAATACTTTTTAAATATTTAATGCAACATAGTAAAATACCATGCACGTTGCCAGTTTACCAAATAGTATTTCAACACCACAGCTTGCCAGTTGGTGGAAACTACAACATACTGCTGCTATGGAACCAGCAAACAAACTGCTTCAGAGATCGGCATCCATCTAAAACACGTGAACAAATCAACTCATCAAATTACAGTGTCCAATCGCACCCTCCATTGTCAATTGCACTCGTTCCTGTTGCGCATCCCAAATCTGGCAACCCGCGTGAGCGTCGACTCTGAGGAGGAGGGGGCGGGGCAAATCATATTTTAAATTTGGACTGCAGTACCCATTTCAACCACTAGCAGCATTCTTACATACAGCACCTTTAAAGTGTCAGGACATTTATATTTAATAAATGCCGATTTGTTGCTCAAGTTATGGAATCATACTGGTACCAATCCAACCCTAAATGAGACTCAATAAAACAAGCTCCAAAATAATATGTAAATGCTTAAATGAGTGAATGACTGACAAAATACAAAACATACACATGCACAGTCACTTACACACAGTACACACACATGCACAAAGCCTCTCATTACTCCCTCATTACTCTCATACAGCGCTGGTACAGAGCCAGAGATGCTCTCTCTGACATCCTGAGCTAATGAGCCGAGAGAAAAATCCTAACATTCTTCATATTACTCATGCACACTCAGATGTATTATAAAAATTATCTGAATAGTCAAGCTTTTAATAAACTCAGCTTCAACTACTGGTATTTTCCCCAAGTTTGCAATGTTTTAATTAAGCTTAACGGTCCAAAAATAAATACCCACAGTATTTCTGTTGTTTAATAGCAGCTTATCGCTTCTCTATGAATGGCTTGTAAATCCTTCAAACGCTCACAGTCAAGAGCTCAATCTCCTCTGAAGGGAATTTAACACATTTATGGACTGACGAGAGACACGTTCAGCTCCACTGACAGGCAAATAGAAAGCTTAACACTGAAGGAAATCAATCTGCTCTGCTGGAAGCTTCACAATATATCACAGAACGAGAAAGAACAGCAAAGAAAGCACACCGCCAGAGACAAAACTACAACATGAGAGATGAAATATAAGAATCAAGAAAAAACCTGAAGTGACTAGGAGATAAAGAGATGATGAACAAAGGGACGGGAGTTAAAGCAGTGAAAACGATACGGTACCTGCACTACAGCTGCCAGACGACTGTCAAAATCTGATCAAATGATGTGACAGCCGATAAGTGTAAGAAAAGTACTTTGGCAGATGCATGAAAACATTCTCCACATTATCATCAATCATCGTCCTCCACGCCTCACTATACGCTACCTCATTCTATACACCTCACAGTCTTAAAGCATCACACTTTTCACTTTAGTGGTTTCAAGAGAGACTGAAAACTACTCCTTTCCAATGAGAGTGGCTGGTTTGAAGCATCATGCGTGACTTAGTGACCTCCAGAGATGGAACACTCCTTAAACATCAGTGCAGTGTTGCTTTTATAATCCCAACCGATCCAACAATCTAAAACAAAACAACAACAAAAAACATTTTTTTTAAATAATATTTGTATTAATTGTGAGAGCATGTCATACAACATGTCTATTTTTGCATCTGCGCTAATGTAATTTTCTTTTTCTTTCTTTTTTTTGGGGGGGGGGAGGGAGGGTAATTAATACTTTTAATATACTCCTCAGTTTACACAAAATATATTAATCCGAACTACTGTATTAAACATTGATTAATTTTAGATTTTGTTCTTTCTGTTGCAGCTCCTGAAACCCACCAGAAACACACACAGTTCTAAATTACATCCCAAAATATTATCCAATAAAAAATATTATCCAATCTTCAAAATCTCACATGGTACAACATCTCTTGATTAAATTACATTCTAAACTACACTATATTGCCAAACGTTTTGGGACGCCTGCCTTTACATGCACATGAACTTTAATGACATCCCATTCTTAATCCGTAGGGTTTAATATGGAGGGGGCCCACCTTTTGCAGCTTTAACAGCTTCAACTCACAGTTGCCTATCCACAAGGTTTAGGAGTGTGTTTCTGGGAATTTTTGATCATTCTTCTAGAAGCACATTTGTGAGGTCAGGCACTGATGTTGGACGAGAAGGCCTGGCCCGCAGTCTCCGCTCTAATTGATCCCAAAGCTGTCCTATCGGGTTGAGCTCAGGACTCTGTGCAGGTCAGTCAAGTTCCTCCACACCAAACACACTCATCCATGGCTTTATGGATCTTGCTTTGTGCACTGGTGTGCAGTCATGTTGGAACAGGAAGGGGCCATCCCCAAACTGTTCACACAAAGTTGGGAGCATGAAACTGTCCAGTTGTTGAAGAATTAAGAGTTCCTTTCACTGGAACTAAGAGGCCAAGCCCAACACCTGAAAAAACACCCACACCATAATCTCCCTTCCACCAAACTTTAGACATGGCAAAATACAATCAGGGAAGTACCGTTCTCCTGGCAATCCAGACTCATCCATCAGATTGCCAGACAGAAGCATTATTTGTCACTCCAGGGAACACGTCTCCACTGCTCTAGAGTCCAGTGGCGGCATGCTTTACACCACTGCATATGTTGTTCCCATTTGCTTCCACTTTGTTATAATACCATTAAACGAACAGACTTACTGCACTGGTGGAAATCTATCACAATACCATGCTTGAATTCACAGAGCTCCTGAGATCAAACCATTCTTTCACAAATGTTTGTAGAAGCAGTCTGCATGCCTAGGCACTTGATTTTATACACCTGTGGCCACAGTGTTCCCTCCATTCAATGAATTGGAGGGGTGTCCCAATACTTTTGGCAATAAAGTGTACATTCTAAATGTCCGTACCTCATTGCTTCTACTTCATTTATCCTGTGACTGAAACTGCTTCTGGAGCACAACCAATCAAAATGTTGAATTTGAATATAGAAATCATCTATGAGCTTGAAACCACAAGTAACTTCATGCTGAATCACACAGCTCTACAATACATCCAGATAAACTGATTGAGTGGACATCTACCATCTCAACCATAGGTGCATTTACCTCTTCTAAATATACATACATAGAACATAGAAACACTTATACACAGAGTTCCTGATGCCAGGCTTCTCCACCTTTTCCATCATCTGTGTGTGTGTGTTTGTAGTACTCTGTAGCTCAAATGTATGTTCTGCTCCATTTCCATGACCAAGCCAAGAGCTCATTAATAATCTTAAAGCTCGGAAGCCTGCAACCCCTCCTCTCCTCTCCCTCCTTCTGATGGAAAAGATGGAAAGAAGCAGGTCATAATTTAACTTCACAGCAAGTTACACTATATGACATGGTTATCAATATTATCATTTGAAAGGACAAAGGATTTATCATGAATTCAGAGTCTGGAAAGTATTTTTTGAACTATAGTTGAACATGGATTTAAAGAAGTAGGACATACACCTGGAATCAATATCCTTTGTTTTACATGGAATAACATAGCAATGAATCTCTTTCCCAGTTATTCAGTAATATGATTGTTTATGATAATACAATAATATAATACACTTTTTTATAAATTATTATTTGTTAGTATTTTAAAAGTAATCCTTAAATCACTGTCCACTGCACTAACTTTAGATTTATATTTAGAATGAAAAAACTAAGAAAGAAATATGTCCCGTTTTATCACAGAAAGGTGCATTCAAAATGAATGTGATAGTCTTTACTCAAAGCCAGTAATGTGAAAATGTGAAACAAGATAAACAGCCCATGGCTGTACAAGCTGATAACGTAGCGTTCCGCTGGGACGTCACAAAAAATACAGGAGAGGAGGATGGAAAAGCAGGCAGAGTGATGACCAAAGGGTAAAGACAATGACTGGAGGATGAGAAGGAAGATGGGAGAGGTAAGGGATTGGAAAAAAAAATCAAGGAGGGAAACAGAGCAAGGGAGGAAGAATGAGGCAAAGAGGAATGGAAGAGGCAGGAGGGAGATAAAATAAAGACAAGATGGAAAGAGAAAGAGAGAGCAGAATATTTTCCCTCTGCCTTTCTGTTATCAGGCTCTGGCTGAGCGAGGGATCATTCTGTAGAGGAGGAGATGGAAAGAAGGATGAGAGATGACATAAGCAGAGAGAATGATGAGGCCTGAAGTGAAATAGAGGAGGAAGAGGGATGGGGAGGGAGAGTCTCTGCTCTCTCTCTCTCCCCTGAGATCGGTCCAATCTCTCACAGGGTTATCATGATTATCTGCCCCAGATTGCTGCCTCCACCTGTTTCGTCTGTAAGAACCGGGCCATCCCAGCTCAAGTTGCCCTGAAAAGGTTTTTTTTAAAGCTTCCATTCAAGTTAAGCTCGATTTGTTATCACAGTCCACATGAAAAAGGTTTTATATATAAACATGAATAATACATTTCCCACATTTGCTTAATAAGTGCTGTTTTATTTTACATAGAGCGGGTGGCCTCGTGGAGGCAGCCAAATTGAGATCACCCGCTGAATATTCACTTTTTCTTAAAAAACAACCTGCTATCTGAACACACTCACTGGCTGAATAAAGGAATCAAGGCTAGCAATAGTGCATGACGGTTGCTGTATGTCTAACGCAACTGACATGGTTGTTGTTTAATTGTAGTGACAGTATGTGTATGTTTTTATTGTGTATATATGTATTGTGTATGTTATTTTATTGTTTATGTTGACCTGCCAGAGGACTGTGGGTGAAAATTTGCTTTGAGCTAAATCTGGTACAATACATGAAATGGAAACATTTACGTTAAAAAGTGATTTTTATAAATAAAGTAAAGTAAGCAAGCAGTAGAAAAATAAATGAACGAAATGCACTTAAAAAAGCAAAAATATGATTTTTCTTACATACTAATGTAAGATACTTAAGTGTCATTCTAAACCCCTACAGCTCTGAAATATTATTGTACATATATCAAAGTGTTAGTGTGTCGCTCTCAGCACACAATGTGTATGACACCCTAAATGAGAACATTTATCTCATGGCACATTCATAAGGCACAACAACTCCTAATAGGAGCCATATATGATGTACAGAAAACTAAGTGTGTGTGGGACTGGGTGTATTCATGTATGAAAAAGTTCTTTATAAGGTTATTTACATCCTTACCAGAGATGACTGGGTATATTTTTGTTTATATATGGTTTATATATTTTGTACATATATATGGTATTGCTGCTAAAGGATGATAGGGAGTATTTAGTTTGTGACACTAAATTAGTTTTGTCTCTATTTTTTTAAATAAATAATGACATCATGTAACATGCCATGTGATGTTGTTCATCTGAGGTTGTAATTACAAATTTTAAGACCATCAGATGTTTTTATTTTATTTACTGATATGTAAAACCATTTAATTCAAAAGGGTGTACTTTCTTTTTCACATGAGTGTGTATACATATGTACATGCACAATACACACAATTGTTAATGCATGAGCCAAAAAAAATTGATCTAGAGGGACTAAATTTATTTGTACAGGTGAGTTTAGTGTTCTCATCAACAAGTTAGAGAAGAGAATATTCGTTGAAATATTCACTCTGAAAGATTTCACAACTATAAAATTACAACTAATGATTTATTACACCATCTCGGCTTTCCTGCTTGAGTTTTACAGTTTGTACAAGGAATTATTTACCTGTAAAATGAGAACTTGGAACAAAAACACTACATTTGAATTAAGCAAAAGTACAGATGAGATTTAAGAGGCTGGCACTGGGGAAGATTTACTGTGTATAGTGACTTCAATGAGTGGACTGTGAAATGTTCTAGATTGGAAAGGTTCTCATGAATTAACTTTTCCACCTCAAAATTAATTATCAAGACATCAAGGGCAATAAAGTTAATGACAGGTTTGTGAAAACATAACCACATCTATACACCTTCCACACACACACACACACACACGCAACCACACAGACAAAAACTAAAATCAATAAAAAAAACATATAAACACTGCACACACACACTCACATTCACACACTCAAAAGCTGAGCATGCTTATGAGCTTTTAACTATCAAAGCAGCAATTATAGCATACTTCTAGCTTACTGTCAGAAACAGGGAAAAAAGAGATAAAGTGTGTCTGTCCAGACGGCTGGTGACGAGACAAGAAAACTCTGTCCTTGAGAGTGTGTGAAGTGAATACTGAGGAGGCACCGCCAGCAGACGACTAGCTTTTCTCTCGCACTCTTTCTAAAGAAAGATAAAGTGAAAACACTTCATACGAACAAAGCGACTATTTCTGGCATAGTTAAAAGGTGATTGAATCATAAAAAAACACATATCTGAGGAACACAATCAAAGGGCCACAGCGCACACAGCAGATGTGCCACATCTCCCAGAGGCCTCTGGGAACTCAGAGTGTTTGCTGCACCACTTAGCAGTCAAGCAGCAAGGAAATCAGATTTGCTGACAATAGCTTGGAGTAAAGCAGGGTTTGATCTGTGACTGGTCTTATCTTCAAATATCTCGCCTCAATCTGGCTGTTTTTCCAGCTGGTATTAACACTCGTCTCAGGTGACATGATCACAAGCAGTCGGCCGAGACCGATTGCTGTTCGCACCTGGTATTAACATGCATCTCCTGTGACCCTTTGTGATCAGATGTGACAACATAAATCAATTTTACATTGAGTGTCACAGGATGTCTATATATGTATAAGTGCTGTCTAAATTATTGTGTTAACGTATGCAGTTATTTTTTCAGTTTAGCATGCTAAAAATTATTGCAGCATCTGTTTTTAATGAATTAATGCAATTAATGCAGCATCCGTTTTTTCTGTCATTCTTTGATAAGTCGTTACATTTTACACACAGAGAAAAGGGGTGTCAAAATTTTACATTTAGGGTTACAACAGCTTGTCACTGGGGCAGTACCCTTAAAATGACATATTTGTACCTTTTTTAAACCACAAAATGGTTCATAGTGTCCTTAAAAGATATCATTTTAAGGGTACTGCCCCAGTGTATGCATTGTTCCCTTCTTTCTTAAATAAATAAATAAATAGCGACAAGCGGTTGTTATCCTTAAAGGAAGTTTTTCTCTGAGTGTATGATCACGCTCTTATTCATGCAAATGCTTTTAAACATTCAAGCGCAACAAGACAAAAGAGAACGTGCTGTCTGTGAATGTCCTGACACACACACACACACACACACAATGCACAGAAAGACACCCCAGTATCATTCGCACAGACAGCGCACCAGAATCCACTTCTCTTTCGTGCCTGAACAATTTCTTTGAAGATACATTTTTGACAGTACTGGGCTGCATCTGAAAACTGGAAAATGCTGCCTTCAGAGGACACAAGGTATGAAGGCATCAAGGCCCAACCGAATCCAATGTTATCTTCACTTCCTGCCTCCTGAGAGACCTTCATCTGATCGATTTTGGAAGGCAGCACAGATGTATCCTTTGCTGCCTTTGATATCCCACAAGGTAACAGTTGAGCTAGAAAAAGAAAGATGCTGTCTGAAAGTTGCTGTTGCTGGTCAGTGTCTGTGTAAATGCACGGTTCTGACCAACGTTCTCCACTTCTGATGTCATTTCTAGCAAGAAATGACTTCTGTAGTAATTCAATATTTGTTTAGTTCTCACTTCTCGCCACAGCTCACTTTATTTAGCTGTAGATCCTTAAACTGTTACGCTGATCCAGAAGTCTGTCCGAGATCAGTTTCGTGAGGTCATCGTGCACTAGCGCTGCCTTACAAGTCATTTCCTGATAAGACAGCGAGGCAACAAGTCAGCTGCCTAGGTTGCTCATATGCGTGTGTGTGTGTGTGTGTGTGTGTGATACAGGTTTTAAAGTAAAGCAGACTGTTTCTGTGTAAATGAACACAGCTTCATGCTTCATTTTGAAACTGGCAGCACAGTTTTATTTGCCAGCAACCCACTAAAATAAAACCTTAGCAGTTAAAAAATATAGAACTGTTCCTAGTTCATACCTGTATTAAGCGCTTCTTGAGATTTAATCACCTGAGATAGCAGTCAAAGTGTCCCATCTTCTTACATCTACTCTTCTTCTACCTTCCCAAACACACTTAATGTATATAACATTCTCTGTCTCCAGTACAGGTTTGCATTCTGATCAGGATCCAGGGACTTAAATCACTGTCACGGGCACTACAGCAGCCCTCTAATCAGACAGCATGTTCTTTATTCCTAAGTGACACATTGCAATGACAGATCGACTGGCGTGGTGATGGATATCGATGCAAAGCGGCCATTCATTATGAGATTTTTGGGTGCTCTCCATCTTGGCAAAGACCGAGGCCCTCAGCGTCAGTCATTCGCCAATGAGTTCTGATGGAAGCCAAAAGAGAGCGAGCGAAAACGCTGACAGCAACAAAATGGTTTCAATGGGTTTATGACCCAGATCTATATGGCTGACACTAATGATCGTCATGTATTTACCCTGCTGGTGAAACTTGCATATCAACAGTATATTTTGAAACTTTTCTGACAATCACTTTCATAAAATAAAATGTGAAATATATATTATTTAAAAACACTAATAAAATAAACTCTTATCTGTGCTTAATCTCATTCAAGTTTTAATTTGATCTAAGTGCAATAGCTTCTTGAACAAGAAACAACTGTAGGACAGGACTTGATGTTGTCCATCAGGAATTGATTGGATGGCTGTGGTTTGCTTTGCTGTGATCTCAGTGATTGACAGGTTGTCCCGCCCTCTCGCCTGTGAACACGTCATCATAGAAGAGATGTCGATGTAAGAGGGAGGGGAAGTTATTTTGGTTAAAGAATAGGGAACATACTTTTAAAAAAATAATGATGTGCACTGATAAATCATTTATAATGAATACCCCTATAATGGACCCCCCCCCCCCCCCCCCCCCCCAAGGCCACGCTGCACTGCACCATAAATTGTATGTCATATTGGTGTCATATGTCTGCATGTGAAATAATGCAATACACCGCAATATACCGTATATTAAGTTAGTAAGGCCGAAAAAATAATTAGAATGTAAATAAACTGCAATTACAGTTTAAATGACATTGTGTATCAAGAGGGCACTTAGATCATTTAGTGAATATTCTCATAAGCAATAAAGGCCATGTAAGAAAGCACATCCGACTGTGAGGTTTAGAAAAAGCAGCAGGAGGAGAACTGCAAACACAATCATCATCCACAGTCATTATCAGTTCATTATATGCTGATAGTGTGCTGCAATTAAGATGCCATAGGATTAGTTTAGAATTTACTCTTTACACTTCTTTCACGCACACACACCTCACACTAGAAAATTATATTATCAGGGAAAAATTTAAAGACACGAAAGGGTTAATATTACAAGCTCTAGCCTAAAAACCCTACTTGTTCCTACAAATCCTACAAGTTTGATTCCAACATAAACACAGCCCCCTCATCCAAAATTTTTTTTCCCCATTTCCATGTCAGCCTCTGAGACCCCCCCCCCCCCTCCTCTCTCCCTCTCTCTCTCTCCTCAATATAGGGAGAGGAGCGAGGTGATAAAAAGGACCACTCTTTTACTTCTGACAGGGTTTCATTTATCTTATGATGAATGGCTGCCCTGCTGAGTTTCCTCTGTGGTGCACATTTTGCGCAAAGGAACATCTAAAATTGGAGAAAAACAATAAGAGAGAATAATAAACATGTTGAGGATGAAGGAAGTGGGATGTAATGAAATGTTGAGAGGAGGAAGCTCAATTGAATTACCATCATTTTGAGAGGGACTTCACTAGGGATTTCATGATATTTGACTAGATGACCAGATTTCTAGACTCTTCCATATATAATAATAGTTGTTATCATTATTATTATTTAAATATATACAGTACCTTTCAAAAGTTTGGAAACATTACGTTTTAATATTTTTGAAAGAAGTCTCTTGTCTCTTGCAGGCTGCATTTATTTTATCAAAAATATTGTGAAATATTATTAGAATTTAAAATAACTTTTATATTTAATACATTTAAAAACATAATGTATCCCTCTAATGCAACATTTAATTTTTCAGCATTATTACTCTAGTCTTCAGTGTCACATGATCCTTCAGAAATTATTCTAATATGTTGTTTTGCTGCTCAAGAAAGATGTATTATTATTATTATTAATAATATTATTAGTGTATATTATTATGCTTAACATTATTGTTTGTTTGGCCATTTAATACCATTTATGGTAGAGCATTCTACAGTCCCTCATGATCTGAACTAGAAAACTACAAAAGGCAAGGAAACACAACCAACCTCATCATCTGAGGGACAATGGGCTCCTCAAAGAAGCATGTCTGTATATCTGAAAAAAATTCTGCAGTAAATCACAGTTGAACTGCAACTCATAGACTATCCATGATCAAACTATATTCATCTGTAAATGTACTGCACAAATACATACTGTCCTACTGAGTTTTCACTGTATGGGCCTTTTCAAAAGCTTTATTCAGCAGCTGCATATTGTACTCATCTAGCCAATTGCCGATAAACTCAACAAAGACAGATGACCTTGGCCATGGAACAGCCAACATATTAACAATTACCTCTACCAGCTTTTTCATTTAATTTGCAAACGATGTCCTTAACTAGTCTAGACCCAAAGAATTCACAAGGAACACATTCTTGCGTTCCGTCATGAACATAATGTCAGACATATTTAACCAATTTATAGATTATATCTTGCCGAGAATTTTTGACACTGTGACAAGTCAAATATAGTTCATCTTTTGTTACATACTTATGTCAGTTCTACAATATTAAATTGGAAGAATGATAAAAAAAAAATTATGACCTTGCATTGGCTAAATTATTGGCCAAGAACTGAATCCCAATAAATGAGATTATACAAAATGTATAGATAACAGACAGTTACACACACACACACACACACACACACACACACACACACACACACACACACAATTCATTCAAATTGCTCTGTCTTTATTTTCTCTACTATCTTTTGTTACCTTTTTTAAATAGAGAAATCAGTTCTCATTGACTTGCAAAATACAAGCATTTTGATAAGAATACAAATAACTGCCTTAAAAAAATATGATGAGCACTGCATTAATATATCAGTCTATTAAGTGACTATTAAGTGAAGCAAACATAGTAACAAGCATGGACATGTCTCGAGACAGTTCATGAAATCAAAAATGCAATACTGATGTAATAAGAACTTTATATGTACAATATACTCACCTAGTGGACACTTACACCAAATGAATTTGAACCATCTGATTGTATTTAGCAATACAAAGGCTGCTGGCAGCATTACTTTACATATATTTAAGGGTTGTGACTAAGAACAAGAAGTAGCTGACAAGGACATGTGTCCTCAGCCACATTCAGTGACTTGCCTTGTCTTTTTCTATTCCCATTGAAACTGAAGAGATATCAAATCACTGACTATGAAAGACACTGTTTTACATTTCAAACAACAATCTGTTCTAGAGTGTCGACCCAAATGCCCTTGTGTCCTCTTGTGTGGCGCTTGAACTGACTGGTGCTGCACGAAGAAAAAAAAACCTCACCTCATCTCTCGGTTACCCTCCACGCTCTCCCTCCAGCAAGCCCAGTCAGCTGAACCCAGCATAATAAAAGCCCTCAGTGACTGTAAACCATACCATTTGCCTCTCAGGCTAAAGCAGCTCGGGATGAAACATGAGCTGCATGTATACAGAGGCAGAGAAACAGAGCTCCGTCTGTGAGAGTGACTCTGGGCAAAGGCTGCCCTTTCTGAGATCACATTCTCATTCGAAAATCTTGACCTTAACAAGGGATCAGAAGAGAAAGCGCAAAAATTGTTTTAAGGCATCAAATCAACATTGGTAATACTGAAAAATTAACTCTGAGAAACATAATCAACTGGGCATAAACAAAGATATATAGAGAACTCAAAACTCAATTACACTCTGTTCTAAATGTGTCGTAAGTTACACAGTGATAATTTAACAGTTATTATATATAGTGATCAGGCATAACATTATGACCAAGTGAATAACACTGATTATCTGCTCATCACTGCACCTGTTAGTGGGTGGGATATAAACAGCAAGTGAACATTTTGTCCTCAAAGTTGATGTGTTAGAAACAGGAAGAATGGGGAAGAGTAATACATTTGTGTGTGTTTGACAAGGGACATATTTATCTCCAAATCTCCAAAACTGCAGCTCTTGTGGGGTGTTCCTGGTCTGCAGTGGTCAGTAGCTATCAAAAGTGCTCCAAAGAAGGAACAGTGGAGAACTGGTGACAGGGTCATGGGCGGCCAAGACTCATTGATGAACGTGGGGAGCGAAGTCTGGTCTGTGTGGTCCGATCAAACAGATGAGCTAATGTGGCTCAAATTGTTTAAGAAGTTAATGCTGTTTCTAATAGAAAGGTGTCAGAATACACAGTATATTACAGTTTGTTGTGTATGAGGTGACATAGCTGCTGACCAGTCAGGGTGCCCATGCTGACCTCTGGCCACCACCAAAAGCGCCAACAATCGGGATGTGAGCATCAGAACTGGACCACGGAGCAATGGAAGATGAAGTGCTTTGGGCAATGTTCTGCTGGGATACCTTGGGTCCTGCCATTCATGTGGATGTTACTTTGACACATACCACCTACCTAAGCATTGTTGCAGACCATGTACACCCTTTCATGAAAGCGGCATTCCCTGGTGGCTGTGGCCTCTTTAAGCAGGATAATGCTCCTGACACAAAGAAAAAATGTTTCAGGAATGGTTTGAGGAGCACAACGAGTTTGAGGTGTTGACTTGGCCTCCAAATTCCCCAGATCTCAATCCAATCGAGCATCTGTGGGATGTGCTGAACCAACAAGTCCGATCCATGGACGCCCCACCATGCAACTTACAGGACTTAAAGGATATGCTACTAACATCTTGGTACCACAGCATACCTTCAGGAATCTAGTAGAGTCCATGCCTAGATGGGTCAGGACTGTTTTGATAGCAAAAGGGAGACCAACACAATATTAGGAAAGTCATAATGGTATGCCTGATCTGTGTACTTTCAATATATATATTTATATATATGGTATACAATGGTATCTTTTTACTTAACACTATGAATAAAGTGTCACTGATACTGATGTCTCTATTAAAGAGAGATAAGATAAAGAGGGAAAAACAGGACTTAGTGCATGTTAGTTTCTTTTCCTCTGCTTAGTAATATGCTTAAATTCAGCGGGTAGTCTCGCCTGATCTGAGGTCGTAACCAGAGAGGGGGTGAGAGAAATTTTAGCCATTATACAGCCATTCAACATTACATTACAATTGAAATATATACATTTTAACATTTAATAGACTAAAGATATAACAACTTTTAATTTAAGTGAACTTAAAATCTTCATATAAACCCATTGTAATAATTTAGCTGTCCTAAGTCCTAATATATCAATTATATACAAGTTTATTTTTGTACTTGCTCAGTTGGGCCAGTTTAGATTTTTACTTGCCCTGCCAAAATGGTCTAACAAGTCCAGAAATTGAAGTCCATTAATTATTAATTTATTTAGTCACTCCATTAATTATAGATGAATTAGAGATTTATAGATTGAATATAGATGAATCCTTATTAAAACTACAAAAGTTAATTTTCATTTCACAGAAATGACAATATATATATATATATATATATATATATATATATATATACACATACATATATACATACACATACATATATACACATTATATATATATATATATATATATATATATATATATATATATATATATATATATATAAACATTTAAAATTATTAGATGTGACAACCGATATTTAATTATATTTTTATATATTTTATATCTATTTTAATATAATATGCATCCCAAATCAGAACAACTTAGTGCTAAAATTAGTCATAACAAAATTGTTCGGCGTGTCTCAAAAGCATGTGCGCTTACGGGTAAAGCCATCATGCCAACTTAGACATAATTACAAACACTTAGACAAAATGTCATTTAAGCTGTTGGCCACCAATTTGTTTGAAATAGCAGGAAATTGTTCCAAGCTGAGGAGCACAAGCTCTCAGCATTGTAAGTAATTCAGCAGTGGCTCACTGACACGTTATGACATAATAATCCTGTGTCAACCTCTGCAAAAAAAAACAGAGGCCACGCTCACACACAGAGCGGGTAATGGAGACAAACAGCAGTGTTCCCTTCTCTACTCAGCCTGTCCCTAAGGGCTCATCTGACAAGGCAAAAAAAATCAGTGTATTTCTTTGCTCTGTTTTTTCTTACAGTCACTCACACACATTAAATTTTCAATCTTCATCACTATATATATATATATATATATATATATATATATATATATATATATATATATATATATATATATATATATATATATATATATATATATATATATAAGCACTTACTCCCCTGCACCCTTCACATGTCACTTTAGGCAATGATTCAATTAATTTCCAAAATCCAATCAGTTTTGGGCCAGTCTGGAATAAGCACAGACCTCCAGGGAAGCATTTCCTTAGCGTTTTATAGCAATCCTTTCAATTAAGTGGAGATTATTACCTGAAGGTGATTAAAAGGTGATTCGATTAACCCAGCCCCATTAATTGAGGTTGAGGGGTATGCCCTGAATGGGGTTCCCATCCTGCCCAGGACTGAATGTGAGATTGTTTATTCGTACTAATTGATGCACATGAGATCCATCCACTTATTGAGGGGTCTATATTATTCCATAAATGCTCATGGACAACATATTCTCAATGGTCCATCAATATAAATCAAAAACTGAATGTTAGTATGCATGCTGGCATCATTATTCATCAAAGAAACCACTAAAAGGATCTTTAAAAAAAAAAAAAAAAATCAAGCAGCACAACGGTTTTCAACATTGATAATAATCAGAAATGTTTCTTACACATCAAATCAGCATATTAGAATGATTTCTGAAGGATCACATGATACTGAAGACTGGAGTAATGATGCTGAAAAATCAGCGTTGCATAACAGGAATTTTAAAATTAGGGCTGTCAAAAGTAACACATGCAAAGTTTTCAGTTTAACACGTCAAAAATATTGATTAACGCAATTAACACAGCATCCGTTTTTTTCTGTCATCCATTATGATCATGCTGTTACTCAAGTACTATTAAACAATTCAAGCATTCAAACCATTTAAATATGTACTAGTGGCTAGCGCTCTCTCTTCTCTTTCACACTTGAACGGACAAAACCACAAAATAATGCACAAATGCCTGCTTTGTCAAGTATCCTTGTCTTTGAGATAAATAACTCCTTAAATTACATTTTCAATGTGAATTGAATTTTTTTAATTTTTTTAAAGGACTGATGGAAAAAAGATGGATTGGGAAAAGCAGCCTCCAAGATCCTGATTTAATTGCACACACTCGACAATCAAGCACATTCTTACAAAATAATCACCATGATTTGTCATTTCAGCAGGCTACAACTCCACAGCACACTTATATGAATTTGGCACTACGACAGTTTTCCAGTCCGAGTTGAAATGATTAAACACTAATGAAGGAGAAAAACAGGGGAAGTTGATATCGACTACCACTGAGCGCATGAATTAATTTGCCTTTCCATCCATTTCCACTGGAGGTATTTGGATGAGTTGTTGAGAATGAGCATATTGTTATACAAGAGCTTCTGGCAAGTGTTTGCGGAAAGAACGCAAGAACACGGATGCCTCACTGCAACCGCACCAGGAGGTGTGGGCTTGAACAATTTTCAGGAAATATAAACAACCAAACAGTGAATTGACAATGGGGAGTGTGGTTTTGGCAGTTCTCCTGGATTCAAAAACCCAAACATGATTCTACATTCAGAGGAACTTCCAGGAATGAACGAATACCTTTCGAAGACGTTTGAATCCGACGCTAAAACATTTAGCATTTACTGTACATTCACCCAAAAAGGAATGTGTGAATCTGGCCCAACAAAATGACATGAAATGTGCTCAGAACAGTTTGAAATATTACTCGAGACCGCAAAACATCCAAGGCCATTCACCTTGACGCTAAGCTTACAGAACCAAAAGACCGCCTCTTCAACCCCCGAAGGCACGCCATGCTTCTGATTACGCATAGATTAGAGGCACGAGGCGGAATGCTCGTGGCGAGCCGGGGCTGAACTTCACACGCTCAGGATGGCTCCATTCATCAAGGCTGTCGTGCAGGCTTGCACTGTGCGCTTCGCAAACAGCACGTCATTAAAGCCGACAGCTGCTAACTCATACATAACTCATCCGTTAGCCTAGCATAGCGCCTCCCGCCTCACAAACAGTGATTTAGGAGCTGCTGAATCCACACATCAATATCAATTACAGATGCTAAAAGGTGTGTTTAGGGGAGCCCTGAGGTACACCGGGTGAAGGCAGAGTAATTGTGTGAGTACTTTATAATGGTGAAAGCTAAAAGAGTGCCGCTCGGTAGAGCTGACAAATCTAGAGAGGTTGTACATAATTTTTTTTACATTAAATGTACATATGAAGTAGGAAGAAAATCTTGTTAATTAAACATTTTACACTGGAAAAAGACCCTGTCAGAATGGGTAAGACAAAGCTTGAAAGTGAAAAATGCAGCAAATTGCTAATGATCCAACCATCCATAATTACTATTTGATCTCATTATTAAAAAGTCTCACGTAGAAAGGCCTTCAGACTGGACTTCATAGCAGCTTTCATTGGCCACAGACTACCCAGAAGAAATCTGACTGACATGCAACCAATCACAGTTTGTTTTGTTCCGCATAATGTTTAGTGGTATGAAAATAGAACGTTGATGTCCGTACAATAACAATCGATCAATCAACTTTATTTATATGGCACTTTTACAATGACAATTGTTTCAAGGCAGCTTCACAGTGTTAAACAGGACAATATTGCAACAAAATTTTATTTGCCTGCAGTCGTTCTGGAGAAAACAGTGATGTTATCAGCTTATTTTAATTTACCATAGACCGACAATGTTGGCAGATCAGTATTTTTTTTTTTTGTATATTTAGTTGAATAACTCTGATCATAATTTTAGTGTCCTCAACTGAGCAAGCCGAGCCAAAGGAGAGAGTGGAAAGGAACCAAAACTCCATCAGGGCATGATGGAGAAAAATAAACCTTGGGAGAAACCAGGCTCAGTCGGGGTGCCAGTTCTCCTCTGGCCTATTATCAAACAGTGTATGATTATTATTCTGGCCACCTTACAGGTCAGAAATCATATTAGATAGGAATATTCTACATTTCTGTGTATCACGCAAGAAACGGGTTTATTTAGGATGGCGCGTCGATTACACAAGAATATTTGAAAGATCTGAGTTATTGCGCCGGAGACAGGTTTGTTGAGGATGACGTGCCGGTGAGGCAAATTCAGAGGAGAAACCAATTGACACTATCTCAGCAGACACTCCAGAATGTGTTGATGTAATAACAGACTGGTGTGTAAAACTCTTGGACATATTTGAACGAGTCTATGCTGTGAACTTTACATACTTCATACTTTTGAAAATCCAGCTTTTAGTTGATCCTGATAAGCGCTCATTGACACGTTTGTGTAAACAACAGCTTTTTTCTTCAATGAGAGGGTTTGGCATCACGTGGTTAGAGTGCAAAATGAGTCTCCTGAAAATCCTGTAAAATTCAACCAATCAGATGGGGAGTTTGAAAATGGTGACTCAGAAGTGTTTCCAGTTACGGGTGCAATATGCATCAGACAATCAGCCAGTGGTCACGTGATGTCTGAGGCTGAGAAGCAACCTAGAGAAGCCTAATAGCATTATTCAGATATTAAGGTCTTTAAAGGTGCCCTAGAATGAGTTGAAACAGTATTTTTAATTGTTCTCTGATATCTACATATAGGGTATGTGACTTATTTAAGGGTTAAAATTGCCCAGATACGGTTTTACAGGTCCATGCAAAACGTAACGGCAGTACTATAACTTCAGCCTACATATGAACTAGCATATAACATTAACTTTACAAGTTAACTCATATCGTCCGCAGTCACAACTTTGTTTTTAGCATTTTAAAAACATTTTAATCACTGTAATGAGTCATCGTTTGATTTTACAATTATAGCTTCTTCACTTTGAATCACAAACTCTAAACAGCGAACTGGGTAACGTTAGCGCACCAATATGTTGTTTGTACAGTACAGTAGCCTACAGTTTTGTTTTGTTTTTTAACCAAATTGACAATGCCTTGTCAAATTACTACAGTTTCAACTTAAGTGGTGGAAGATGACGTTAGCTAGAAGGATCGAGTGAGCGATCTGTAAGCAACTAATGTTAAACTAACACAGTTTGCTCCTGAGTTATGTGTTTTTGATTAAAATAGCCTATAGGCTAAATTATAGTTCTATCCGACAAAAGGGATTGCCATATGTATCTATGGTTGTTGTTGTATTTTGTAGATTTGTATGACAACACTGGCATTCGTCATACTGATGTATACTACTTGGAGTTTCCTATTGTTATTGTACTAGCATCTTGTGTTGGATCTAGATTATCGTTAATGTCGTCTCACTAAGAAAGTTCCAGTTTAATCAGATATTGTTTAGACAGTCAACAAGTGGATAAAATCACTACTAACTGCTCCCAGGGATGTAGTTTGATTTGCCGCTTCTCCAGTATCAGACGCTGAGTAAGCCTGCTATTGTCAGGTTAGAAAAACTGTCCATGGTGAAATGGGCCGAGCAAACAAACAGCTTTTAATTAAATTGTTGCGGTATCCGGTTATGTATAACAATGCATGTTGACAGTTTTGTTCAGTGGGAAGGCTATGAAAAGTCCCCACGTCCCCTGCACAGCCTGGAACATAACATCTATTTCCATGATCTGCCATTTTCGCTATCCTCGTGCGACACATGCGCTGCCATATACAAATGTTGTGGGCGTACATATTAATGATCCCCAGCGATTGTGTCGCAGTTGGCATTCGCCTGAAAGTCGCCTGTTGTTCTGTGGTGTTTTTCACAAACAAGATTTACATATGAAGGAGGAAATAATGGTGTTTGAGACTCACTGTATGTGATATCCATGTACTGAACTCTTGCTATTCAACTATGCCATGGTTAATTCAATTTTTCATTCTAGGGCACCTTTAATGTTTCTATTCTAAACAAACAAACCTAGCTATGCATATCAAACTACAGAACTACACAAAGTTTTGGGAACAAATTCACCATTCACCTCATAATATGGCTAATGCTAAACAAGTCTTTGGCCAAGAGTTTATGTGTTGGGCTGCCAAATCACACTTTTGCTATTTTATATTTACAAGATTTGCACAATTGAATTTGATGGGTGGTAAAAAAAATTACGAGGCTTATTCAGTTCATGGTAAAAGTAATTAATTTCAGTGTTAGATTTTTAGGACGTATATTTTTGCACAAAAGTACTTAATTGAGTTGCCGCAAACTATTACTGACAGTTTTTTTCTTTCGTATTGTGACGTGCATTGCAGTTTAACTTATTATCAAAAAAAAAAAAAAAAAAAACTGTAGGTTGGGGTTCAATGAGTACAAATAAGTAGGTGTGTTTTCCACCTTGTTTTTAAATCGCTTATGAATGTCCGTGTGGCTGATTAGCAGCAATTTGGGGCGACAATTGCTTGAGTGGTGGGTTGATAATTATTCTTAATGAAAAATACAACAACAAAACAGTACAATGACAATCTCACTTATATTAAACATAGACATTTATCAACAAAAAAAGAATAAGCACCCTCATTCTAGTGGTAGTTTTTAAGGTGTGTGTGTAAATTAGATGTTACCTCCGGATACTGCCACCTTTGTCAGGCAAAGTTTACAGATTGCTTCAATGTTTGCAGGTTCACTGTTAGCACTGGGTTTAAATCCAAAATATTGAAATGGCTATGAAACCAAATCTTACTCAATCGTCTTGTCAGTCAGCTTGCCTGACTCCTGAAATCGGTGTCCTGCAGCTGATCTGCACTGTGGCGTCGTTCGGCTCACACTGAAATGAACAGACATGTTCAGTTTAACTGTTCTCTAACTGAAATAAATGATTTGTATTACTATAAAAAAACAAACAACGTTTGCAAGCCTTTATTATTGACAATAACAATTGACAATTTGATTAAACATAAGTAAAAATGAAACTAATAGATGAATGAATCACTTTAATATAATCTAGAACATGCATTTGAAAAATAGAAGGTGAATTTTCATTTTATGCACACTAACATCTAATGTCAATTATGGGTCCTGTAGCAAAATCAGAGCCTTTGGCCAAAGGTAAAGAATACACATACACAAACAAACAGCAACACAACAGCTCTCTACTGATCAAACATAGGGATGCTAGAATTCCTGGCATTTGTATCCGTGTAATCCATTCTCCATTTCCTAACCTTGTAGAAACCATCTCTCCAATAGATAAACCCATTCTGGTGTCTCATTCTCAGAAAACACTGCTGAAAGTACATTTTCTCAGAGAAGAGAGGGGGAGGGAGAAGAGAACCATAATCAGAATTCTCAGCACAGCGGCACAGAGCCATTTCTGTGAGAGTAAACTGCAAGACAAGTCAATCTGTTAGATGCACTCAATCTTTTTTAAGATGCCTCAACTAAATGCACTTCAGTAAAACTCATAAATCAATTGCAGGCATAGAGCCATGAGTGGGCAATTCAGTGCCTGCGGGGTGACGCCGTAATCAGGCTCCTAGAAAATATTCTTGTGGTGTGTGCGTAAGTATTTCTGAGGATCATTTACCATTAACTCTTCACCCTGAGTCACACCGACATACACAAACATGAATTCATCCATGTATGGGATGCGCGAGTTTAGATTTCTAGTGGTGGTGCCTGAATTATCATGCTGACAGTGTAAATGGACCTCTATGGCACACCATGAAGAAACATGGCTTTATGGTGTACCGCAGAAATATTTATGGTAGTGACAGTGCCCATCCGGGCTGCAGGCAATCTAACGAGCCCCGGCAGCCAGCGCCCTGATTAGGCAGTACAGATCTGCTTGCCAAGACAACTGCATTTCCCTTGCAAAGCAGCTCTCCGCAGGGCAGATGAAAGAGCGAAGGATGACAAGAAACACATTCAACATCTCTTGCTTTCAGGCTCCTGCTTTGGTAGGTTTGACATTCACAATGTCAACTTTAAAGACACACAAGAGGCAGAAACAGAGCATACTACATACTTGAAAGACAACGCGTGGTGTAGGCATATACAATTAAGCATTTTTACAACAGAGATGTACAAAGAGGACATTTAAACCCATTCAGTTCCAAAAAACATTGAAAAAGGAGTTCAGAAGAGTGTCCGTCAGGTGTCCATAGAGTGCCAACACCTCTTCCAATATCAATGACTCACATCCACAAATTAAAAAGAATTAAATATAAAATACAAAGCAAAATGAAAATCAACCATTTTAAATGCTACAAGCAAATGTAGGCACTGAATGTCAGGTCAGGTGGGCATGGTGTTGTGTTGATCTTTGCCAAAAGTCTGACTTCGAGAGTACTATTACTGTTTAACTTAGTGCAGTTTAGTCAAATAAAACTCAAAACAAATAATTACAGCAAAATTCACATAAAGAGGAAAACCCAAATCATTTAGCTCGTGAAAGATTTTCTTACTTACTCCAAATCAATTACCTGAGCTTAGCTCAGAGCTAATTGCCTGCGGGAGACCTAAGTGAAATCTTTAACCTAATTAAAGTTGAGACCTGGGATTAGCAGTTTATTTCTGAATAATGCGTCTTCCAAATGACTCGATGACAGCATTTCAGCTTTCCATAAGTCGTATTATCTTTGGCCCTGCCTTGTTTTACTGTTTTTACCATTTATGTGCTATCAGAGGTATTTCTTTTTTGTTGTTGCCGATTCAATATTTAAATAAATGCTCATCATTTTTTTGTTTTTTAATCACACACACACTTTATAGAAGTACACACACAAAGACTGTGTTCCACAATCTCTTAATTCTCCCGCAGTAAATATTTTCCTAGCATGTGGATGCTTCCAGCAGCAATAAATATTGTTAATTAGCGCCGATGAATGATCCAGAGACAGAGCGATGAGATGATGTGACAGGCTGCGTCTCCAGTGTGGCTGAGTGCCAAAAGACAACACACAGTGAGGGGCTTCAGAAGCCTGTCTCCCCCTAGAACTACTACTACACTCACACATGCTGGATTATCTCTCACACACATCAAACATAGACATGCAGAGACTAAACAAGTACAATCAAAAGTAATACTCACTGGTAGACATATTACAACAGTGCAATGCTTTATAAAAAATATCAATTTGTATGTAAATTCAGAGAATACATGGAATCTGTCATTTAAAAATACTTTGTACCACAGGACTATTTTAAGGACATTTGTTTCAAAATCAAGTCAAATTTCTAGTGTTATAAAAGATTTCTATGTTAAATAAAGGCTGTTGATTTTTGGAAATTTAATTTGAACTGCAGCAAGGTTTCCATAGAAATATTAGCAGCACAACCATTTTCAACATTGAAAATCATAAATGATACTTAATGAGCAGCAAATCAGCATTTTAGAATGATTTCTGAAGGATCACATGACACTGAAAACTGGAATAATGCTGGAAACTGAGCTTTGCGAACACAGGAATAAATTACATTTTAAAATATATTGAAAGAGAAAACAGACAACAAACAAACGCATAAAGACTTCACTTGTTTCATTCCTGGATGAATCAGCATTTTTGAATGACCCTAGCGGCAGCAAATCTAATCTGCCGCGAGTATCGTCTAGCAACTCTCAATACACTTCTGAGCTGTAACCAAACTCTAGTCAGGCCAATCACATCGTGTATAGAGTCGGTGGGCGGGGCTTAACATAATGTTGACCGATATGCGCTTGCGTGCTACTAGTAAACACAGAAGCTGGTGAACGCGGCCTTTCTTATCAGCTTGACTGCGACTCTGGAAGACTTGGAGTTGAGCTTTAGTCATTCTTAAAAAGGGAAGATGTGTTTTGCCGACCGGATACGGTGAAAGTTTAAACTGTCAACTAGCTCCGCTTCACGTTGATCTGGTTGGTTGTAGCGCTATCCAATTGCGTGCACGCTGTGCAGAGGGAGTTTGAAAGACAAACTCCCTCTCTTGATGTGGGTCTGGCTTGTCAGGCTACCTGAATGACTGATTCAATGGCAAAAACATTTTTAACTTGTCACTTGTCACCAACTACTGGCATTACAATGTAATTGATAGAATCTTTATTTGAAGCATCAATTTACTTTCAAAAGATTTAGTCTATTTTGATCTCTACTGTAGAGAGAGTTTATATCCGACCATAAACTTTTATCCCAGTACTTTCGTAATAATTATTATTGTAACAGAAATAATTATACGGTGGTCTAATAATTATATTATTAGACTGTTTGTGAAGCTGTTTCCTATAACAACTGCTTTCTCTGTGTCAGCGGCAACGCCAACGCAGATTTGAATGTTCTTGTCAAAGGTCAGACACAGCCGAATCATTTCCATTTATGAATAACTTCGCCTGGGTGTTTGAATCGAGATTTATTGTGCAGCTCTACGTTCTTCTAAAATGTAAGGATACACTTAGGGATAAGGCTTAGGATAAAATTAGGGATGAGTTTTTATTCAAACTTCCCACTAAGCATCCCACATTACGTGGAGAACATCTCAGATGCTAAATGCTTCATCTACTTTGTATTTTTTGCATCTAATGCAGTCTTTCAGAAATGTTCTTGTGAAATGAATAAAGAAAAAACGGTCACGCATTAAATATAATTTTGTCCCACCCAAAAGAAGCAAAATGTTCATCTTTTATCCAATTCGCAACGATACATCAAAGTCACGTCAAATCCTTCCCTAGGTTTCCCATTTTCACA
Organism: Pseudorasbora parva; assembly: GCF_024679245.1. Classification (NCBI taxonomy): domain Eukaryota; kingdom Metazoa; phylum Chordata; class Actinopteri; order Cypriniformes; family Gobionidae; genus Pseudorasbora; species Pseudorasbora parva. Next base: position 6,039,872 of record NC_090194.1, on the reverse strand, counting down.
GAGGTTAAAATTACACCTGGAAATGGAGATGTTCAATTATTCAGGAGTGGCAGGGACAGCTTTCAGCTCTCTAATCAGAACTGGGCCTAAACCGGTGAAGCAGGCCTTACCCAGCACACAGAGGCTGTCATTTCCTCTTCTCCACCTCCTCCTCCTCTCATACTCTGCTCACATTCAGGAGAGAGGCATTAAAATAGTGCAGTAATATTATGCATTGCTCCATGCAGACGCTGATGCAATCAATGTTCTATTTCATACGAATCCCCCTGGGTGAGAAATGATGGGGGAGGGAGAGACGGCGAGTAAAACAGAGAGAAAGATCCACAGATGAGGAGAACGTGACTGAGCCAGCAGTATTTCTCCACGCAGTGAACCTCGGTGCTGTGGTCACGGGCCTGTGGGAGCAGAACTGATGGGCCGCTGACAGCAAGGCATTTTCCCACTCTGTTTACACAAGCTGCCAAAGCACTGTGCCATAAAACCACACTGTGCACTGCCATAAAAAGCCACTAGCTGATCTGGGAACATTCTACATACTGATCTTTTAATTACAGCACATTTTATAGCTAAAGAGACCAAGAAACAACACTTCTCGGTGTAAAATCAGGATGGTGTGGTAGGAAATGCAACCCACACCTATTAGACAGTCTCCAGGCCCACACAGATTCTGCAGTTCACATTGAAAGCAGCATACTTTATCTAAAACTATGCTAAACAAAACTGTTCTAATATTTGCATTGCTATATCATTTAGTATTCTATAGTTTAATGATAATTAGAGGTCGACCGATAGTGGATTTTACCAATACCGATAACTAGGTTGGACCACACTTGCCGATAACCGATTAATCATATATACTGGATAAAACATAACGCTAAGTAAAACAGTGCTGAACTTTACAAGAAATAAAAAAAACTATACTGAACCATGAAAATGTGCTAAATTGCATACTTAAATATAAATATATATTAAACTGATAAGTTCCAAAAGAAAAAAATTTGACAGAAAATAACTAAAACCTTAGGTACAGATGTGTCAGCGCGAAGCACACAACCACGTGTTAATGTAAAGAACATCAGTGATAGTTTTTTATTTGGCCTTTAGAGGCCGCTCTCGTGCTATATAATGCCAGCAGACCCTTCTCAGCCACTCCTGCAACACACACAAACCGGAAAAACTATTTGGATGGATTTTGCCGATAACCGATTGTTCTACCAATCAGCTATCGGTGCCGATTAATCGGAAAAACTGATGAATCAGTCGACCTCGAGTGATAATAAAGTATTTTTATTACCCTTTTTAATTGCAATATTACCTGTACATTTAAAAAGCTGTTACACCGAATGCACCAAAAAACGTAAAGGACTAGTTCACCCAAAAATGGCACCTATGATAAAGGTTGGACAGTATAACGACTTCACTGGCTCTTGAATGTTTTGTTAGCCAAAATCCTGATGTCAGACCTGTGCCAAGTTTGATCTGATCTAATGTGAAAAATTATTTACATTATTTACAATATTTTATTATTTATTTTAATTAACATGTACATTTTAACCAAAAAGCAACTAAAGTCTATTATTATGCTGCGTTCACACCGCACGCGAATGACGCGAATAAATCGCGCTATTCACGCGAAGTTGGACGCGTGAACATTTTGAATCCATTCGCTTCATTCGCGCGTCAAATTCGCTTCATTCGCGTGTGACATTCCCTACACAACAGACGCGAATTTGCGTCATGGGAGTGGGTTCTGCCAGGCAGCGGCAGTCGGCAGAAAGACTATCCGAGTTAAGGCTGCTCTCACCGGGGTTGATGAGCGCTGAGCTCCGGTGAACGCCTGGGTCTCACACCTCCGAAAACACCAGATCAAATTTTCAAATAGGAGCTCTCTTAATAAATAAATCACATATTTGAGCTTTAAACAACTACATTCTCGCCTGAAAAACTATTAAAACTACATTTTGTGACACAATAGAGCAGTATTTTTAAATTACTCTGGCCTCGGGGTTCCCCTATGGGTTTCCCATCCGTCACTTCACCACGTGACCTCAGTAAGCAGGCTCCTCATTGGTTAACGCGACGCGAATATCCGCCAAAGTTCAGATTTTTCAACTTGCGCTAATCACGCGTTCAAAACGCTCAATTCGCGTGATCATTGCCGCTACATTAGCGCGAATCGCGCCATTCGCACCGCCTCATTCGCGCGAATCGCGCCGCAGAATGCCTATTCGCGTCTCTGCATTGACTTAACATGTAAATCACTCGCGCGAATCGCGTCATTCGCGTGCGGTGTGAACGCAGCATTAGAGATGCACCGATTGCAATTTTCTTGGCCGATTTCGATTTCTATAAGTGAGACCTGCCGATGCAGATTTTTGCAGTTCTTCTTTCTAAGAACTATAATTGACAGCATATACAAACGGAATCAGGCCGAGCATGTGGAAAACCCACCGATCCCTGGCCAGTCGAATATTTGCAGATTCATTCACAAAATTCTACATGTTCTTTTATTAAATATTTATGCTAATTTTGTCATTTTTTTTCCCCCAATAAAAGTTTATTTTACACATTTAATCCATTCTTTAGATCTTAATGAATCCATTGTGTAGAACGTATCCTCCTTTCACCTAATTTTTTTTTTTAAGTTTACATATTACATATAAAGTAAGCCTGATAAATTCAGTCGAAATCAGTCTGATGTCAAAAAGTGAATGCAGAAAGCTGCTCCTAGATCAGGAAGTCACAATGAGGAGTGAATGTTAACTCAGGTGTGAATGAGTCATTACCTCAGGTGCAAAGATAAGCTAACAAACACGCTAACTAACAAGTCAAAAAAGCATTTGAACAATAGCACGAGAAAGACAAAAGAAAAGAGAACTGTCTTATCATATCATATGCCCCAAGAGATCCCAGCTTTAGGATCTGCCCTGTAAACCGCAGTGCCACTCTCATTTACGGCAGACCAGCGTGATGAGCAAAGCTATTCCCAGAACACAGATGCCAGAGGCTGAACAGTCTTTCACGCACAGGCTGTCTCTGGGATTCACTACTTCAGTTGGCTCACATTTATAACAACGTTTGGTTGTGGGAAGGCCTACAGAGATCCCTGGCAGAAAATATACTATTTCTATTAGCACATGTGTCATAAAGATGTCATGGGATAGACCTCTGATTGATTGCATTTGTTGCAGAGAAAAAAAGAGAGAGAAAGAGAAATGTTTTTGTGTTATCGTTCTAAACACAAACCATTAAATTAGAAATGCAAACCTACACACGTACAGTCCTTCAACACTCACTCCAGTCAAACAAAACAGTGTGGGTGTATCTCTTGGCTCTGATAAATGGCATGAATGCCAAAGAAGGTCTTAAATATAAATCCAACCCATGGTTCATAGTTATTTGGCTTGTCACACATTATACTACAGGAAAATGATGCTAAATCATTATTCCGCTCATTTAAACATGAATTGAACACATCTACACAGACTGTTTTGCTTATCTTTCAGCCTGAAATGGAGACTAAGCCATCGATCCATCACTGTTCATAACTACGTACAGTGGCCCCAAGAAGTATTTAGATATATACAGCACACTTAAAATCCCATATCAGAAGAACACATCGCTTTCCTAAGCAAAATGTTGTATTGAGCGCTATATCCAAAAATGCACTATTCATAAAACAGTACGCAAATATATGGCTGGATTACTTGCATCTGGCTTGCATGTTTCAGTGTATACTTTTCTGTCTCATGCCTTTCTTTAAAATAAACGCCATTCAACTTATTTGGGGGGAAGAGAAGACAACGTATAAAGTCGTATTTTTTGTGATTTTTGGACCAAAATGTATTTTCGATGCTTCGAGAGATTCTAATTCACTAACTGATGCCACATATGGACTACTTTGATGATGTTTTTATTCCCTTTCTGGACATGGACAGTATAGTGTGCATACACTTAGATACGCTGTCGGACTAAATATAAAATATCTTAAACTGTGTCCTGAAGATGAACGGAGGTCTTACGGGTGTGGAACGACATTAGGGTGAGTCATTAATGACATACATTTCGTTTTTGGGTGAACTAACGCTTTAATGTAATTTATAAAAATATGTGGACACTTAAGCCACACTTAAAAATGTATTAACGTCACCATTAATACATTTTGAGTGTAGCTTATGTATCCACATATTTTTGGGGCCACTATGACAGAAAAGATTATATGGGATATTCTTCTGTAAAACTGACAGAGAAAGGCTGAATTATAAGACTTAAGTTGTCCTAAATGATTTATTGTTGTTTCAAATCTCATTCAAAATTGAGGGCATATTTTTGGTCATCTGTAATAAGCACTTTGAATTCAGCCGTATCATTTCCTCACCTGATCTCTCTTGAGTTTAGCTCCGGCCTTTATCTGAGGGTTCTAAAACAGTTCATTTTTCACAAATAGCAAAGCCACAGCTAATGCTCAAAATCCACAGAAGTTCTCTTTTGAATCCTGTCAGAATGGATTTTAGGTGTTGTTAATGTGGTTTGTGTGAGACTCTCGGGTTCTCCTGAACATGTTTGTCAGCGGCTGCTGATCCTCCTCTCGCTGCGGTAAAGACTTTTATGCTCAATACTTAATAACAGCTTGTGCTGTCATCTTCACGGTTAGCATCTGATCTCAGCACAGCTGCGGGCTCTGTTTCACCGGCGCCATTCTCACGTCACGCCTCCCTGGAAGCGCAATGTTATGACATATGTACTCTAAACGCACTTCAATAGTGTTTAACTAAAGCAATAATCCAAAAGAAGAGATATGGTATAAAGGAAACCCCACTTCAATGTGGTAAAATCCCTGAAACGGCATGATTTAACAGCAATATAAGGGCCCACGATCTTTAATAAATAAAAACTGTTGACCGATAAATGGCAGATATTATAAAAATAAAACACTGAAATCAGTCATTTTCAATGCTACAAGTGAATTTAGGAATTTTTGCACAACATTAAAAATGGATTTTCATTATGAGTTTGTGTTTTTTGATAAAACAATAACACTGATAACTACACAGCAAAAAACATGTTGGGAGATTTATCACCACGGGTGTTAAAATTATCACTTTCCGGGTGAACATACAGGTCCGTCTTTGCTAGTGTTAAAACAACACTGACGAAAGTGTTCGTTATACAAACACTGTGTTAGTGTTTCTTTTTAGTCACTCAAGGTGTTGAGAAATGTATTACTCATAAGTGTACATTTAACACTTTATGGTGATTAATCTCACACACCCAGTGTATTTAATGTTTATTTAATGTAAATACTTAAATACTAAAATGGCACTGTGAATGAAATTTAAAACAATTTATATATATATTATTTTATTTTTTCCCCAAAAAAATCAAGTGACTACAAATTTATTTGAATATTTATTGAAATTGTAATATATCAATTCCATTACATTTATGTATTTGGCAGACACTTTTATCCAATGCGACTTACACTGCATTCAATACCATTTTTAATAAATAAAAAAAAAACATTTTTGTCAGTTCTTGCTTTCGCCGGGAATCGCTACAGTAAGCCATTGTAGTCACACATATAATTGAATAAAACAATTTCTTGTTATACTCCAATGCTATAACATCTTACCATGATAAATCTCTACTGCGTTTCAAACAAGATTAAACAAAGAAACATTCCTCAAGTAATGTTTTAATTGAAAATACAAATATTCAACATTGTATATATTAAATCAACCTTAATGTTAAAAAACTGTCTGGTTTGTAATTCATTCTGATAAAAAATACTATTCCTTTATAAATTAATACATTTACATTTGGCAGATGATTTTATCCAAAGAGACTTACATTGTATTCAATGTACGCATTTTTACATTTTGTCAGTTCTTGCTTTCCCAATTCATCGATCCCACGATCTTGGCGTTGATAGCGCTCCTCAAAATGATCCAAACACATAGTATCGTTCCTGTTAAAGAGACACATTTGGTTAAAACAAACACATTAAAAAAATCTAAGATATAAAGTTTCAAACATCTTCAATCAACAAGCAGAGATACTTACATAGCCTGTCTTCCTTTCAGGATCGTTTAGGTTTGTAGAGTAATAATGCCAAGGGCATACATAGATTGTGGCCTTAAGTGGTTTCCTTCTGCAATAATAAAAAATATTCCATGAAACAAAAATCCTCCAAAGCAGAAAGCAAACTAAAAGACTCAAAATAATCAGGTCACTTTGTGTTTTACTTCAGGTTATCTTTATACCAACACATAGCAAGAAAACGTTATATTCAAAACATAAGCACTACTGTTACAGATTTACAATACTACAACTAGAAAAGGCTAGAACTAAGTTGTACAGAAAAAATCGCGCATGGAAGGGCACTAATGCATGTCTGCTCAACTAATACAAAATAAGACGAAAAATGTCAAATAGTATGAGTGTGCAATGTCGTGGAATGTATACGCCAAAACTCATTTTGGCGTGCATATGATACGCACTTATATGGCGTATATATGACACGGTCTCTTGGGTAGGTTTAGGGTAGTGGGGTGGGGGGTTCGTATGTATAATACGCCATAAATTGCGTATCATATGCACGCAAAAAACAGCGTATCATATGCACGCCAAAATGAGTTTTGGCGTATACATTCCACGACATTGCACACTCGTACTCAATCTCGAGTTTCTATATGACTGAAGCAGTTCATGAAGAAAAGCGTGTCCTACGATGTTTTCGACATTTTGGAGCGCTGTACAGAATGGTCGGTGTATGTTATCAAAGTACCACGAGAAGATTGCTAGAACACACAGAGCATTTCACTCGCAAAATGTTGCAGGCCGATCAGTATGCGCAGCGCCGACAATGATGGACCGTGCTATCCGTGGGAGCTCGGCCAGGGATCGAGCCCCGGCGTCACACAAGAAAAAAAAAAAAAAGAGCAATTAATTCATTCGATTAACGTCTGCTTTCTCATTTGAATGACATTTCAAAACACCAGAATTAACTCGTAGTTACGGGGTGAAAGATATAAACGGTCTTATAAAGGTTGGAAGCCCTAAAGATACTTAACGTTATGCCAAATGAGAAGAAATAACTATCCAAGTCCAGTGAGTTAAAAAATGACACATAATGTTAATGCTGCTACATTATTACAAAATTAATACAACGAAATTAAGTCACTTACGTAAATCTCGTCCTCCATTAACGAATTTAGTGTGTTAGTGGGGGTTATTCAGTTATGTTAAACTGAATGGCGGATCAAAAGCGCGCTAAATTTAAACTGAGGTAAAGAAAAAAAAAACGCTAAGAGTTAAGTCATCCACATCGGCTACGTTACTCACTATACAAGCTCATTAATAAATCACAAGTTGATAAGATAATAATATTATACTATACCTTGTCCTTGTAACCGTTGTGTGTGCAGGGAAATCCATAAAGATGGAGAGACCGAAGGATGAGCTGGGAAATTTAAAATGCTCTGCACATGCGCAGATGTTGATTGTTAACACCCAAAGGAAACACTGTGCTTTATCACCCAAAGGAAACACTGTGCTTTAACACTAAACAAGTGATAAAGCATATAATATTTGTAAATTAACACCAGATTTTATCACTAGATGCCCAACACCAGGTTTTTATCCCTCAGTAATTTGCTGTGTAGGGCTGTTTCGAATGCCATTTTTTGAGCTTCGAAGCTTAGGTGGCAATCAATATCGAATATTCGAAGCTTCGGTGGGTGGGACTAAATATATAATAATAGTGTCGGTTTGCATTTGTATCATCTTTCACGACTTCACGTTTCACTCTTCGGCATCGTAAATGTGTTGCGGCAGACCCAGTGGAGTGCAGTGTTGCATTTGGTCCAATATGATCAGGTGGCACACATTCTTTAAATATTAATAAACATTTAATAATCTTTTCAATAGAACAGTTTCCGGTACGCATTACACGGGCAGGTTTATGCTCCGAAAACGGACAGTGCACAAGTGATACAAAACACAAAGTCTGTTGAGAGCAAGAACTTTAATAAAGTATTAATAACGAACCTTTCTTTAAAACAAATGAATCCCAAAACAGAAATTAAATTAGTAACACACAGTGATTTCAATGAACTGTAATAAATAAAGAACACGGTAGCATGCTTATAAACAGTTGAATAAGAATAAATGAATTGTTTTTAAAATGACACAAAATGTAATATCTATTACAATTAGTTTTATTCTATATAAGGGATTTATTTTGTCTTATTCTCACTTTTTGTTAATTTAAATCTTTAAAATGCGCGATGCTTTTATTGAAAGCATGTTGCGGTGTTTTTTTAAATTTATTATTATTATTTCAAGCATGAGTGAGAATGAGTCCGCGACGGAAGTCACGTGTTGAAAAAAAAAAACCTGAATATTCGAATCTCAACTGAAAATCGAATGCCACCTCACCGAACGAATATTCGAATCTCAACTGAAAATCGAATGCCACCTCACCGAACGAATATTCGAATATTCGATTATTCTAGTACAGCCCTACTGATAACCGATAAAAAGTCTGAAACTAAAATTCAACAATCTGTTGAATATAAAAACTAAAAAAAATTGCAAATTGAAGGTGCAGGGGTGAAAATACTGATATGTGTGCAGGATACGGAGGAAAGAAATGATTCGTGGGCTCCCCCAAATATAATTATTAGGGTTACACGTACATTACGATACAAAATATATATATATAATTCACCAGATTATTTGAATGGCTCTATTTGAAAAAAAAAGTTTAGAGAGTTAATCTGCATTGAAAATAATTACAAGCATAGATAAACAAACAAAAAAGAGAAAGATAATATTGAAATAAGCAGTGTTTTTTTCCCCAGTTAAATCTAACAATATTCAGGTGCAAAAATTGAATAAGCAAATTTAAAATAAGTCTTCACTGTATAATTTGAATATACAGAATATACTTCATTAATACATTTTATTTTTGTTAAAGCTACAAAAAACATTTTCGCTTTCTCTTTTGTTGTTTGATCACTATTGGCGACACAAACAGGGTATATTAGGACGCTGTCCCTTTAAGATGAATGCACGGATCTAATGTAAATTACACGCATCCACTTTCTTTCACAATTGCATACAACACGTGTATACAAGGCTGTGTTTACGAGGATACTCGCAGATACTGCCATTTTGATTTCATTTTGTGTGCATGTGTCAGTTTAAGCTCAAAAGAAAGAAAGAGAACTGAAATCGGCTCTGTCTGCAAGGCTCTGTGTGTACGGAAAAAAACAGTGCTCGACTCCTTTTGTGCTTGATGCCTGACTCAACTTAAACACAAGCAAATTATACATTTTCACTCTATGATGGTTAAACTTTAGCCTGACATGGTCATACTTAATTCTAGTCAGAATATGAGTCTGAAACTGCTCCATTGGGCTGTGATTATGGGGCGTGTTTCAACTAGGGATGGGACGAAATATCGTTTGACAAAATATCGCGATACAAAACGTGACGAAACGCATCGAGGTCGAAAAAAATGTATCGCGAAATAAAGATAGATGGCACTGCTGCATGATTTGCGTAGAATGAGGGTGGGGTGCAGCAGCAAACATTAATAGGGAAAGAAAAGGGTTGACATTAGCATTAATATTCTAAACCAAAAATGCAGTTATTGCCTACATAAACTACCATATTTTCTGTTTAACTTTTATTAGACTCCTGAAAGAAAAGGGCGTTTTTTCACTGAGCACATTCTCTGCAGTCTGAGCGCGATGCACTGCAGCTCACTCTCGCTCATGTCTGAGGTAAATCATTTACACCATCACCCCGCTTACAGTACACCTGTTTTATTGAACTAAATACATTACAATCGGCTAAAACGAATGCACAAGTTACTTTCCTGAACAAGCACGCTCCCGAGTCCGTGTTCTTCACACTGTCCACGTGAATCGCGGCCCAGTTCGGCGCGCACGCGCAAAATACCGGCAGTTCAACAGGGAATGCGGATCTCTTAAAGGGGCCGCACTATATTCCTCCTCGTGTAATATGGACCTCCTCCAGGTATGGTGTGATTCTGGTTTGCTCACTGGTACACATTAACAATTTTTCATACGAACTTTTCCCTGTTCTGAATTAAACTGCCAGTGTAAAAACTCCCTTTATATTCTTAAAATGAGAGAAATCACTAACAGTTACTTACTCATTATTTTTAAGTTTAGGCTTAAGAGAACAATTTCTTAGATAAACATATCTATGACCTTTGATATGTCTAGTCTTCATGCTGTATTGATTATTATTGAATAAGTATGGTTTCACTAATAATAAATGTACATTTGCATAAAGCATGCATATTTGCCCATACCTATGTTGATTAGAGTATTAAAAACTTAATTTAAACTTAATTTAAGATACATTTACAATTGCTAAAAAGGTGCGATTTAAAATCGAGTTAACTCATGACAATCATGCAGTTAATCGCGATTCAATATTTTAATCGATTGACAGCCCTACAGTGCCCTCCACAATTATTGGCACCCCTGTTTAAGATGTGGTCGCGGACTTCTAAAAATTCTTCTTTTTTTTAAAACAACATAGAACCAAAATGCAAAAAAGAGAAAAATCCTACCTTTCGTTTAAGTACATTACTTTGGTGGTAAAAAAAATCACAGATTTGAAAAAAATAAAAATAAAATTTGATATCGTATCGTGACGTATCGTATCGTAACCCTGGCATATCGAGGTGCATCGTATCGTGAGTTTAAGTGTATCGTCCCATCCCTAGTTTCAACCAAACCAGGAAAGACCTCAATTGGACAAACCTACAACCAATCAGATCAACGAAGCGACGCATAACGTTAATTGTCAAATGTCAACAGCACCGTGTTGCCGGTTGTTTTCCGTGTCCGTGGGTTGAAGCGACCTCAATTATATTTATAGAAATAGTGAAGGGGAATGCATACACAAACAAGCTCTCCGTTTAGAATTTGAACAAATTCAATCCAAGCGCCTTTGATTACGTGATGACTGTTGATCATCTCTCCATCATCGTCTAAAGCCCGCCCTGACAATTTCATTGGTCTGAACAGTTTCTGTTCAGGCATAATTACTCCTCTATGGATCGAGTCCAGACCGAACTGCCCTAGCTCAAATGTTGTGGGCGGAGCTGAGTTCGGCTGGCATCCGGGCTAGTTAAACTTTGCAATTAATCCGTGAATCGCATGCATTCTGAACCGGGGTGCAGCTGGCCCGTACGGATCACTGATCAACTACGATCCCTATACTTGACATCACTGTGAGAAATATCGATGCTAAAACGATATATCGTGCAGCTGTAATAAAAATGATCTAATAATAACAGCATGCACAAGTCTCTCACTGGAGATCTGAAGCATTTTTTTTTTTTTAATCTGAAGCATTGTGTGTGTGGAAATTGGAAAAAGCGAAAATTGATATTTCATTAGAGGAGCTGCTAAAGATTACATTTAACAAAATTATTAAATAATTAATGTTTTTAAAGATTGATTTGTTTTAAAGTAACTTATTTTTAAAGATTTACTAGAGTGTTCCATGGCAGCAAACGTAATCTAAATGTAAAAATGGGGAAAATAAGCATGCATAATTAATTAATCTAGTCTTGGCTGAAGCAAAACAAAACCTCTAATATTGGCAGATCATCAATGGTCAAATACATTGACTGTGTGGAGTGAATTAGCCAAACTGTATTAGTGTGTTCGGTTATAACATGGCAAACAAATGATGTGAGGTGTGCAAATAATGCTTCAAACACAAATCAGATTACCTAATTATAACACCTGTTCGACGCTGGAACATATGGATAAAAGTAGCTATGACTTTTATTCTGAAAGGCCTACAGGGGAGAAAAGGTGTGAAAAGAATGGGGAAAAAGAATACTAAGACAACTCAAGTAAATAAACACCTCATTTAAGAGCAAGCTTGAACAAAATCCAACCTGCTGCCGCCTCAGAGAAATCAATATGACATACCAAAGTCGTGTTAAACGCACAGCATGACAAAAACACACAGAAAGACAGAGCCATAAAGAGGTCTTATCTGCGCTTTGCCCAAAGAAAAATCTCAATGAATAGAGGAATAAGACTTTCACAGTCTTACATCATGAGAGTCTAATCTAGCGACTGATGACTGAAAGCAACACTATATGAATTCAGCAAGGTTGAATTTACATTCGATAATTAAAAACAGTGATGGCAAGGCCTTAATTACACAACTATGAATAATAAAACTGCTTTCACACAACAAAACAGCTCTGAAGATATTTAACAAATGTGTTTTTGTTTTGTTTTTATTGAAAAAAAGAATCATTTCAGCAATTACGCATGTACGTTCAGATCATTTCAGTCCATTTATGAGTCGCATAAAAGTATATCGATTAATGATACAAACGAGCTTGAAATGATCTGGGAAACGTTTGCAGGTGTCCGTTCGGATAGGCAACCTCCTGCCAAGCAACTCTGATTCATTATCATGAATCATGCTCACAATCCCATATACCGACTACAGATAAATCAAATCAGGAGGACGCTGGAGACAGACAGACCTTTATTAAATAAACATTAAAAGAGCGAATATGCCATCTTCAGTGACCAGTGTGTGTGTGTGTGTGTGTGTGTGTGTGTGTGTGTGTTTACATGTGAGGGAGGCAAATATTGAAAGCATTGTGAATGCAGCACTGTGAGTGGGGAAGATAATGTGTTTTCCTACTGTAATTCAATTCTCCATCAAACTTGGAGTCTATTTATACATAACCTAAAAACAGAGGGCTTTACCCCATCATAACCCCATGCTTCATGGCATAAATGGCTCTATAATAAACCATGACACTGTTTGGGCAACTTTTGGTTTGTTTTCCTCTCATCAGTTGATTCGGTCTGCTCATGTGACAGCGTTTTCGACTGGTCTGTTGTTTATATTTCCACTCGTCTTCCCTAGAGGCCTCCTCCATGTGTCCTCCTACATTAAGTATGAGTGTGTTAACACTTCCCACTGAATCCATCACTGTCAAAGTGGAGATGGAGCGGGTGTGTTTTATAATGTGAGTAAACTTCATTACGGCCTCTTGTGAAAACATTGCATAAGTGTGTTTAGTAAATGCTCCCAGGCCTCTGCCGCACACTTGAGAGTTAGAAAAACAGATTCATTTACAGTGAGGGTGTCCGTCACAGCTCATATTGTTGTCGACAAAGAAGTACACAACCCTAATGTATTTATAGAGACTGAAATGAAAAAGCCAAAACGTGCAATAATCCAAACTTTGTGTTTATTAATACACTTATTTATTATTTATTATTAACTAATAGACTGATTCAATGTAAAGTTTAAACTGAAATGAGTTGATTTGTTCAAAAGAGAAATCCTTTTGAACTAAATCCTTTTTATTGGCAAGGATGCATTAAATTGATCAATCAAATAAATTCTGTTCTTTTGAACTTTCTATTTATCAAAAATTCCTAAAAAAAATATTGGTTTCCACCAAAATATTAAGCAACTGTTTTCAACATTGACAATAATATATATTATATAAGAAATAAGAGATAATATAAATTTCGTGAGCAACAAATGAGCAAATTAGAATGATTTCAAAAGGATCATGTGCTATGTCATCACAGGATTATATAAAGTACATTTTAAAATGTATTAAAATAGCAAACATTTATTTAAACATTTTGATATTATTCTGTTTTACTATAATTTTTGTGACAAACCTGACTATTTCAAAGTCCTCCTCAGCAAGTCTGTCAAGCTTTGGTCTAAAAGCAACGATTGTATGGCATCTAGCCACATCAGGCACATAATAGCTTTAAATTCGGTGTAGATTGCTGTAACAGAGACAGCTGAAAATAACTCCTTATGATCAGTGCAAGCCTTAACCTCAGCTAGATACATTTGACCTCACACTGCAAACTCTTCCTCCTACAGAGCGCTGAACTCAAGCCGGAAAGGAAAAAACAGATCTGATGGAACAAATAAGGCTGTCTGCAGGGAGTAAATGCACAAAGATCCCCTAGAAACAAGCCCTTCAATATATAGAATCACTGCAATCAATTAAAATGTGTAACTTAAAATACATAAATAGTGTCCATAATTGGATGCACAAAATATCAGATCAGACAAAGGCATGGGGCCAGACTTACTAAACAGGGCAAGTTAGCGTGAGAGCGCAATTCCAAAAAATCGTTGATTGGAGTGGAAAGTTCTGCATGTGATCTAATGATGATGCACAAATGAAAAAAGAGCACAGACGCAGCTGGATCATTTCCATAATGACCAACAGAATCTACCAGAAGCAGCGCAAATAGAGTCTGGTTCAAGATGTGCTTTGGGCTTTAAATAATGCCGCAAATACCGGTAAATTGACTAGCAAATTACCTTGCGTGATTCATTTAACCCTTAAATTAATGCATTCATGTTTCACCGATCGTTATTACATATTCTGGTCTTTAGCGACCCGGATCTAGATCTAACACGGACGGATCTCTACCTGTCGCGATAATATAACTCTCCTGATATTAGAGTAACAATTAAAGAAATATAAAATAAAGCATATTTTGTTTGCCTTTTGGAACTTGGAAGGGTTCAGATTGAGCAGATGTTTATCATCAGTGTCCTCATCAGAGCTCATTTCTCAGTACATTCAGCATCTGGACCATATTCGCCATCTCAAACATATTCTCAAAACTATCAAAACATCTTCAAAATCCATATTTTGTTTGTTGACAGCTTCTTTATCAGATCCACCATCAAGTGACAGCGACACAAATATTTGATTGCGTTGAGTTCTTGCTCTGCAGTAAATCACTGAGCCATGTCAAGGTTTGATTATGATGCTTCCTATTCTTTTGTTTTCTGCCTGCAGTAACTATGAGTGAACCGTCACTTCATCATTGTGTTTTAGACATTGGCACCTTGTGGAATAAAGGTGAATTGCAATTATTCATCAAAGATTAAATTAGTGTTGTACAGAAAAAATATACTTAGTTACCTCAGGTTGTTAGCGACCATATACAATTTTTATCCAAAATGATAATTTTGTAATTTTTCTCTTTATATATTCTTTACAATGAATTGATTAAGGAATAATACTAAGATACTAACTTAAAAAAAAATGATGAGGAGGAGGAGAGTGAAAGACCTCCAGGGTCACTAAAGACCCGAGGTATGCGTCCAAAGTAGGGATGTCCCGATCAGGTTTTTTTGCCTTCTAGTCCGAGTCATTTGATTTTGAGTATCTGCCGATACCGAGTCCCGATCCGATACTTCTATAATACATTAAAAAATAAAATAAAGAAGAGCGAAAAAACGAACCAGGATGTTCCTTATTTTTTATTTTATTCATCTTATTTTAACATTCAACAAACAGAGCACTTCTGTGAGGTAGCTTGAACAATCAAGTAATAAATAACTAAATAATAAATAAATTCTTCACTTTTGGATTTTAGTGCAACAGTAAATATAAAAAGAGCAGGAAGTACAATGGCGATATCACAAAGCACACCCATACTCTAACAGATGCAGAACAATTAATAAAGTTGGTGTGAAATAAACAGTTATGGAAATTAAATTAAATAATCTGCTCCCAAAAATCCCGAAAAAAGTCTGTTAGTGCCTCAGTAAAAACTTCACTCAGAGTAGACCTCGATCTCAGCTCTCAATCATGACATCACACAGCCGTTTTTATAGCATCAAATAACTAACTAAAACTAAACTTATTTAAAAAACGAACACTTGAAATGAAATCATCGTGATGATAACTGCCTACAATGACATAAACTAACTTTGGGGAAAAAATATTTGAAGTGTAATTTGATTGAAGTGTAATTAACAATGCTTTTCAGGTTTTTATATGTCTAACATTAGTTTTTAGGTAGAGAAATTGAATTAAGTAGGCTAATCAAATGTAAAATAGCTGCATATTTAACTGTTTAAATTAAAGACTAATCCTTAAAAAAGCTATTCAATCAAGAGCAGTGAGTGATTCCTTATCTTTTCTTTGACATTAAACAGACAGCAGTAAAGGCTACTGCCCCTTTAAGACCTAATGGAAGGCTCTGCCTCGTCTTTCTCGACTGTATAAAGTCCTCGTAAGGCATATTCAGACTATGTCTGCTTGGATACTCATCAAGATGGACATGTTGACATACTTCTTGTGTGAGTTGGTCCGTTTAAGACTTGAAAGAGAACTCAATATTTGCGCGCTGTGAGACGAGTGCGCGCTTTCGGATGATGAACAGAGACAGATCAGCGTGCACGCTCTCATTCGCGTCTTCTCTGCACACGGGTGATGACGGTAAAAATGACTGCTCATATTCAATGACAATACGGCAGCACTTGCATGATTTCCGATTACGTGATCGGATCGGGACATCCCTAGTCCAAAGGTTAAATACTCTCATCCCATAAATTTTGCATCTGAAAGGGAAACTCCAACAAATACATATGCAAAGTCAGCCGTAAAAATAACTGTGCCCACACCTTTTCAGCACTCATTTTTCACTGTGCGACTATTAGATCCTGACAGTATGTCAGTAAATGCCCTGGCTCAAGCTGTTAGTAAATATGGCCCATGGTGTAAATCCATCACAGCAATTGTTTTTATTAAATCTAACATCTGTCCATGAAGTTTGTATTATTTACATTAAACTAGTAGTAGCTTAATCTATATTAAAATTCTAATTTAAATTAAAAAAAATAATAATAATAATAACAATAGTTATATTTTTTATTTTTTTCTGCTTGTCAGAACGAGTCCATATCCCATTTGACTCACATCATTCTGGAATGAAAACACCAGTGAGAGCCAACAGGAGGTCAGGGATGAGCTCCAGAGCTCCAAAGCAGAGGTTCTGCTGACAGACAGACAGCCTGAAGGCAAGCGTGGCATGTTGTGACATGGTAGAAAAAAATCACTTAAGCGATTTCAGTGGAGCAAACACCCAGACATTGAGGTGGGAAACTGGTGTGTGCCAAAATGAGCAAATATGGAAGAAAACTGTGACAAGCTATTTGCATAAAGCTTGATTAGGATGATCAAGTAGGACAACAAAACAAAAAACAGCTGGAATCTAACTGGAAATTGTGGATAAAATGGATAAAATGTGGATTTTAAATTGTTGATTTTAAATTGTGGATAAAATAAATGCAAACTAATTTAAACTAATTTTTAAACTAATTAACTACTGTTAATAAATAGTAAAATAATATACAACTAGTGGGATAAAGAAGCTGGTAATATAAAGTTAGATGAATGCTGTATTTATGAAAACTCAGTAATGCATCCTATTACGTTTCAGGCTGCTTTTATGCTCTCAGTCACACACAAAAACACACTCGCACATCCGCATATCTCTAGTCACAACACTGCATCACTTCTGTCATCTCAAATGACTCCAAAATGTTCTTCAGTTCTACGATTCAATTAGCACATAAAACATCTTGCCAAGCCAAATCCTGCCATTAGAAACAAGGCTTCCTCATTACTCTCCCACCAAGCACAAACTCGCTGGGCCTCTAAACTGCTCCTCATGCATAATTCAGCAGCTGCAAATATGGCATTTAGACAGGATGGCTGTTATGCATCGAACAGCAAGGGTCGGGTACAAACAGGAGGCTAAATGCGAAACGCTAATTCAGAAATGAGTCAGAGAAAATAGACACAGAAACAGCAGCTAACATGTTCACAGCAGTTCTTTTGGTGGAAGGTTTTTTTCTGTCCAAAATAAGCTCCGGTGATGATGGATTTGCATTTCCGGAAGAAATCAGTAAATCGTGCAAGTCGATTTAAGATTCTAAAACTTGCAGTAATTTTGTCCTTATTAAAATCATTTACATGAGATTAAGACTCCAGTATCAGTACCCCATTAAAGCAACAACCATAGAGCGTGGTTGAGATCACATGGCTACTACTCATTCCCTACTGAACACGGTTCCTCACGGACTAGAATTAATAATGGTTGACTACAAAAGTGTATTTATACAATGCCATGCACATTGTGCAAATGAACTACGAGAGCCCTGTCTGTGAATACATGCCCTTGCATTGTCCTCCTGTGTCTGCAAACATCGGGGCTGGACTTGCTCTTGACCCCAAACACTTCCGCTGACCAGCAAGCTGTTCCACACACACCTAATCAGTCACTTCAGGGAAAACAAAAGAGACTTGGAATGGAATTACACATTCGCCTCATGTGCCAACAGCGACAATTTAAACAATTACTTGGCATGTGTACGGGTTAACAGCATTAACAGGCTAATGTTTAGTTACAATAAAGGTGGCTTCTGCTCTGAAGTGGGAGGTGAAGAGATTTTAAGTTCTTGGCCACAAATTCTGCTTAGAAACTGAATTCACTTCAGATTCAAATGTGTTTACACTGAACAATCTGCATCTAGATGTTTAGATTCTTAAGGAATTGCTATTCCTAATTTTAGAGTTATGAATTTCAACGAGCCCTGTTAGTATTGCTTAAGATCGCATGGAACTCTTCCGTCACTGTTTCATGCATCATATAAAGTACAGAAATATCAACAGGCTGCAAATGTAAATCTAACGAGTGGGCTCCTTGTTCCCAATCATGCAATGTGAATCTGCATTGAATCTGCAATCTTAAAATATAACAATCAAAATATAAATTCTGGGATAGCTATAACCAAAATGTATAGGAGCCATTATGAATTTAGACTGACACACACAGTAATGAGATTCAAGGTTTAACACTGCTTTGAGAAATGCAAACTCTGTGGTTTGAAGATCTTGATGAATAGTAACAGGATATAAAATCAAGCCAAACAGCATCCCTGCATATGGCAAAAAACAGCTCTATCTGGCCAACAACAACTCAAAAGAAGGAAATTGCAATATGGGACATCATACAAAAGGTTGCAACTTGTGTCCCTCCTATAAACAACTGTAAAAATGTATTTATAAATGTATAACCAATGCCAACTTTTAGTACCATGTAGTAGGGGTGTGACAAGATCTCGTGCCACGAGATCTTGCGAGAGTAAAATACGAGTTTTTTTAGTTGAGGTGAAAAGCCGTCTTGCGTCTTATTGTCATGACAGAGCTATGTTTACATTACGCGTCCACTGTCATTTTGGTTTTTATAGAAATAAAAAACACTTTAATTCAGGAGGATAATGATCGCTTCAATTCCATCAGCTCATCCAATACGAGCTATTCAAAGCTGCATACTGTCTAGAAGACACTACATGTGTTTTTAAGCTATCTTCGAAATCATTAAAAAAGTATGTTCTATTTCTATAATTCAGAGGTACTACATCCGCCATGTTGTCATCGGCATGTGACCAACAACATCAGTTTTGTCACTTAAAATCCATTGATAAACCCTCTCCAATGGCCATGGCAAACACAAAAACTCTTCAAAATCTCACAGAAAGTAGTAAGTCATCATCTGCTTTATAGTAAGGAAGTAGGCATATTTGGATCCAGCATATTTGGTCTCATTTTGTCAGTAGGGGACAATATTGAAATGTCAACCTTGTTATCATGATTTTGTACACTAAACAACTGATTATTGAAATTGAAAGTCTATAGATATTTCAGTAATAAATTCTCTTAAAGACTGAGTCATGAGTACAAGGCTTTGTAATGTCAAATTAAACTGTCAACCCTATTACCTTTCTGAAGTCCCAAGAGATATTAATATCGGAATGTCTGTTCACACTAAGTGCAAATAGCTGCCTTGTTGGCAAGTACTATTCGCACTAGCTCTGCCTAACAATGCCTGGCTGTGCCAAACTAGGATTTTTTTTTTGTTTAAAACGCCTATAATTCAACTTCCTCAGTGGCGAAATCAGTAAAGTGTATAACTAATGATCATTGTTTTGTCACGATCAACACGGTTTCGAATCCACCTTTTGCAGAGCTTGCTCTTTTCTTATCACAAATCACATCAGAAAGGTATTAATTTTCAATAAAAATTAAGAAAATGTTCTAAATGTGGAAATAAAGAGCCTAACAACATTTTTAATCATAATAAAAGCATTTATTGGGTAGGGTTAGGGATAGGTGTAGGCAGGGCTTTAAGTGTTCTGTTTAGTGTAATAATTTAAATAATAATAATAATAATAATTCACACTATTATTGCATCCTGGTAATGTACAACAATACTGAGGAACAAATAGTATGTATCTGTCAAAGTATAAATTAAAGTATTAATTACATGTAATTAATATTTGTATTGCAAATAACTGCAACTTTATATGGTGTAAATAGAATATACACTCTAAAAAATGCTGGGTTAAAAACAACCCAAGTTGGGTTGAAAATGGACAAACCCATAAATTGGGTTGTTTGAATGGTTCCATTCACTGGGTTCAAACAACCAAATTTCTGGGTTTGCCCATTTTCAACCCAACTTGGGTTGTTTTTAACCCAGCATTTTTTAGAGTGTAACACTATTTTTACTTAGGAAATATAATCTACAGCTATTTGCACTTAAATATTAGTGTAAATATCTATTGCTAAGAAAATATGTTAATTTCACTGAGTGTTAATAGAATCTAGTTGCTATTAACACGGTGTAAACAGCATCTATCGCTATTTGCACTTAGTATATAGCAACTAGATTCTATTAACACTCAGTATAATTAATATATTTTCATATTGCAAATAGCTGTTGCTTATTAATATTCATTGCATTAATTATTAATATAATTAATATTCAACATATTTAGTACTTTACAAACCACCATCAAACTATATCATGGGTGCCTGTTTTGTAGAACGAACCACTAAAAGGACATGTAAGCCTGTTGGAGAAGAGAAATGGAGTGAGAAAGAAAGAGCGCGATCTCCCCTCACCTCCACTTGTCCTGTCTCAACCTGACTTTGTCTCGCATAAAGAAAGATCAAGTTGCTTTTGGGTGTGCGTGTATGAATCAGAGGACGGCACGCGTGAGAGGAAGGGTACGAGAAGAGGGCTTTGACACAGGCTCAAACACAAACCTGATTTGGAAATGCAGTGAGATCACTTATTGCCAGATGTTGGCAGGCAGAGAGCCAGAAGTTTTAACTTCATCCAGGTCTCTGTGAGCCTTCAACCCCTTACAACCCTGCTGTTCACAAACAAAGACAAGCACGAGCAACTGAACGGAGGGCTGTTCTCAATGTTTGCTCTTCACCGATGCCATTTTCAATTCCTTCACACAAGAGAACAGAGATAATGAATGAGGGCTGTCCCACCAGATACTAACTCACAGACGTGCCAGATGTATTATAAACCAACTCAGGCAAGCCAGTTATATTTGAATAAAAATGTCATTTGCCTAGGCATTAGCTGTGTGAGTTTGAGCAGCATATCTACTCTGTGCAGACTAGCCTTTTTGCAGCTAGAAGCATATGGGATAGACTTCAGGCTACATTTAACACCGCTATTTGATACATTATTTACGTCCACACAAAAGCAAAGAGCGGAGCGTATGCTCTGAGTGCGTCTCCGAAAAGGCAAGCATTGCTAGTACTATAGATCATTTTGGGGGAACAATGCTAACCTTAAAGGAATAGTTTGGGGTTCAGTATGCAAGTTCAAGTTTGAGCACATTTACCATTGTACTGCAAATTTTCGTGGGTGAAATCCAGTCCTTTCAATAGGAATCTGTGCAATCAGAAGCTTTGTGTGAAGACGAAAAATGTACCCTTGCAGATTTTTCTTGCATTCAAATTGGTCACGTAAATATGCTGCATTGACCCACAGAAAGTTGCTTAGTTTGAAAGTGACTTCTGTTTGAGGGGTGCGTTGCTGCACTATTGAAAATAGACAATGGGCCTTTTTTTTGCCTATAGCTGATATTCTGCTAATTTGACCACACCTTTCTATCTTAACCAACATTTGTGACATCATTTTTTTTTTAAAAATCGCACAATATCAGTTTATTTGCTATAGTTTAATAAATAGTAAAATATGACAAGAACTCAGAGTTTCAAAACAAATTCATCTTGATTTAAGGGTGGGAAAAAAAACTCATACTAGCCTTTTGTGTCACCATGACAACACAACCCTTTAGAGAGCTTCAAAGCTCAAATAACATGTTTAAACATAAAAATAATTCAAGTGCTTTCCTTTTAACCTGCATATTTCTGCTTTTACTTAAGGCCTCTCTGTAACCTTGATTTCTGTTTTTTGTTAAAGAAAGAAATGATCAACCTTATCACTAATGCTGTCAAATGAGCTTAACGTTTATTAAATTTTCTTTAAGTATTAGACTTCAGTATACGGCGACCCTGTGTTGGAAACATGGGTAAAGAAAAAATATTGGGTCAACTCCTACATTGTGGTGGTAGTGAGTTTTTTTTACAGACACACAGGTTGTTAACAGACACCACAGCAGCCAGCGAGACCAATACACACCATTTCATTTGAAAACTGTTAACATCTTAAACGTTTTTGTCGTTTTTAATTAAAAGCTACAAAGGCATCAGTGCATATCAGTGAACAGATGTTAGGAGAGTTTGGAGGAATGCTGAGTGCTAACTTCTCTCTCACACACACACACACACACACGTGCACACACTCACACACACACACACACACACACACACACACACACAGTGCACTATCCCCTCTGCACACCCTCACAGGGTCATTAATGATATTCTTGCCACACCATTTAAACATGAGAGCAAACATTTACTGTGGTTAACAGCCCTCTCGCAACACCCCAGTTATTACCACAGCTGCTGCTGCTGATTTAAAGAGTGCGTGTCTGGCACCTGGAAATAACCATAAAACAATGATTTACATATGTTTGTCTCTATGTAAAAGTCAATATGCATGCCTGTGTCGGACATCACACCTGGATGTGTCGATGGCAAAATTACATGTGCAGCTGTTGCACCGCTACTCGCGCCAGCATGCGATTAAAGCTCTTACAACAATTAACCTTCGTCACACCTGTACTTGTCGCAGCATTTAGCAAATTACCTGTCACAACCAAGTACATCTTTGTTTTTCGTTTTTTCCTTTACCAAGTACACAGTGTTATTTTCTTTTCGAAATGCCTCTAAAGATCAAATAAATGTCAGGTCACGGCTAATGTCGACAGTGATTGGATGATTGCTTTTAATGGAGCCCAAATGAGAGAAAACACGTTTGAACGACACTGCTAATTAATGAGTCGTTTCAAACTATTTTAATCATGCAGTAAGCAGACAACTCCTGCTGGGCAACTAAAGATTATTCAGTATTGATGACAGCTTGATATTTAGTCTAACTAGACACCTGTGAGATGTTTTAGACAATATACTGAGGTCTGGGTCTACAAACAACGCTTATCTATATTAAAATGAGATGCCACATGGTGATGATGACCTAGAATTTGATTCAGAAATTGAAATGTATGCTAAGTCTGAATTTGTATACTATTTATTGTGAATAGAATTAGAGATTAGATGTAGCATGCTCTATATCATATGTTAAAATAAATCAACAGTGCCTAGATAACATGCTTTTTTTCCTGCATTTTTAAAGTGTGCATCCATTTATGCTATTTGGGATGACCTTTTAAACTTAAAAGTTAACAATCATTAATTCATTTTAAAGGAAGTGTATGTAAGATTGTGGCCAAAACTGGTACTGGAATCACTATCCCCTCTCCCCCTCCCCCTGACTCGAGGTTGCCAGATAGGCTGCAGGATCAGCAGGAACGTTTGTAGCTGCAGCTGTGGTAACCAGATCAGATCTGGGAACCCGGATGCAGAAACACTACTGACTCGTGATTGGTAGATAGGTGGAGGGTGGAGCTTCAGGACAAAACATAAACATCAGTTGAGGGCTGCAACAACAACTTATAAATGACAATATCCTGGCCGGACTACTGTTGTCAGTGATATAAGTATTAAAATTAACATGATTTTTTAATGTCTGGTGACATATCAAGACCATTTTATGATTAATTGAAATAAATTTCTTACATACAGCTCCTTTAAAGACAATATTTAATCATTAAGGTTACAGGAATTTGGCTGATTGCTAATGCTTATATACAAATGCACTACACAAAGTAGTGTAGCTACCACCAATTTTACATTACTAGGAATAATACAACGTATCACTGTGTGTATCCACCTTATTTTTTACATAAGAGATTTTTTTTAGCTGTATAAAAAGTCTGCTATGCCGTTTGATATTACAAAATTGATTGCAAAGTGGTTTAGCCATTTATCATCATATTATTTTTATTTATTATAATCATGAACACATTTATTTGTAGTGCCAACAGTTTGACCGTTTACAGCACTGTTATTCGGTCACTTATTTATCTGCAGGATATCAGCTAACCCGAGACGAAAGTCTTGCACATTCTTCTGCATTGCAAGAGGAGGATACTAACATATAAAGAAAATATATATAACATAAAATTTTTCAATCACCAGCACAGTATAACCAGGACTTACTGTAATTCCACATATTGCTGATCTTCAGTTGCTCTCAGCATGTTTTGTATCTTTAATAAATCATTTTTTTACACTGTAGCTTCACTTGCAATCCCATATCATGCATTAAAAACCCTAAAACTGCAAAAGCATTGCTACACATTTGACTTGTGATACGCAGGAGTCTAAAGGAAATCAGAAGTGTAACTACAGCGTGATCCATCGGCTGCATTTAGCATGCCTTGGAGTGACAGGACAGTATATTTGATGTGTCAGTCATGGCTCCTGCAGCAATGTATTAATGCATATCACACATCGTATTCTGACAGTTTCAAATGAGGTCTAAATGAATATCGGCTGTCACTGCCATTAGTAGATATAAGCACTGTTAGGGAGGAAATTAATTGAAGGCTTAAAAAAGTGACACATATCATGCATAGAAATATTCAGAGCTGTTCTTGAAGAAAATCACCAGCAATTTTTGACACTAATGAAATTGGTGTTTTATGTATTTTCAAAGCAGCACATTCTTTCTTTATTCCAACATACTTATTGACAGACTTTGTACGTGTGTGTATTTTAACTAGGCACATGCAACATCAATCAACTCAGTGAAACAATATTCTTCTCAATGAAGAGTGTAATCAATTTCTCTATCCGTCTGCCTCTCTCTCCATCTTTCGATTTGTCTGTTTCCAACAGCAAAGAGACATCTACAGCTCAGAAAATCTATAGCCCGTCTCGCAATTCTGCTAAGACGACATTTCTGTCACAGTGCTTTTGACACGATTACATCACAATCATGTCATGACAGCGTAATACTTAAAACCCTAAAACGACTGAACAATGAGGAAAACAATTTCACAGCTCAAATAACACACGTTAAAAGAGTTTTTAAACAATAAGCTTTGCATTTGCTCACTGCTTTTAAATGCCACACAATTTCCCCCATTTACTTCCATTGTAAGAGTATTTTTATTTATTGGGTAACCAATTTTATTGAACCCCGAATAATCCTTTAAAGGAATAGTTCACCCAAAAATGAAGATATGCTTAAGCCAACCCTCAAGCCATCTGTATATGACTTTTGAATACAATCAGAATTATATTAAATTAAATTACATATAGTGGCTCTGCTCAGCTTCTTAATGGCATTGAATACTGCCTGAGATTTTGGAGCCACTATTCAATGCCATTATAAATCACGAAAGAGCCCAGATACCTGAAGTCAATAATTTAATCCCTTAAAACTCATCTTTGATCACCAAAATGATTGCTTTAAATTAACATGAATGTAATACTAATTAGCCCTGCCTCCACTCATTCACACTATCTCAGAAATTCACTCGCTTAACTTTTACTCAAGTTACTGTAGTAATCGCTGCACAATGGCATTGCTCTTCACAACGTCGGACACATAATGGTAAATAATATGATTAGTCCTTTGCTTGACTACGTTATCAAATAACTAATAATGTGTTGCTAATGTCAAACAAACCGTGTTCAAATTCGCCATCTCTGTCTGCTTTCTGAAAATCTCCTTAGAAATGATTTGAACATTTTACAATGTCCATAGAGAAAGGCATAAAGTTCAACATAACATCATAATATATATACCTCAAGGATTATTAGGAACACCTGTTCAGTTTCTCAATAATGCAGTAATCTAATCAACCAATCACATGGCAGTTGCTTCAATGCGTTTAGGGGTGTGGTCCTGGTCAAGACAATCTCCTGAACTCTGATCTGAATGTCAGAATGGGAAAGAAAGGTGATTTAAGTAATTATGAGCGTGGCATGGTTGTTGGTGCCAGACGGGCCGGTCTGAGTATTTCACAATCTGCTCAGTTACTGGGATTTTCACGCACAATCATTTCTAGGGTTTACAAAGAATGGTGTGAAAAGGGAAAAACATCCAGTATGCAGCAGTCCTGTGGGCGAAAATGCCTTGTTGATGCTAAAGGTCAGAGGAGAATGGACCGACTGATTCAAGCTGATAGAAGAGCAACTTTGACTGAAATAACCACTCGTTACAACCGAGGTGTACAGCAAAGCATCTGTGAAGCCACAACACACACAACCTTGAGGCGGATGGGCTACTACACTAGAAGATCCCACCGGGTACCACTCATCTCCACTACAAATAGGAAAAAGAGGCTACAATTTGCACAACCTCACCAAAATTGGACAGTTGAAGACTGGAAAAATGTTGCCTGGTCTGATGAGTCTCGATTTCTGTTGAGACATTCAGATGGTAGAGAGAGAATTTGGCATAAAAGATTGAGAACATGGATCCATGGAAATGGTGTTGACATGAATTTGCAGTTTGTCTTAAACCATATTAAAAACACCACACAGACATATAAACAACATTAAAAACCATCTAGCCACAGGGGTCTTTAATATAACTCTGATTGTTTTCAGATGAAAGAAGAAAGTCACCTAGAATGGCTTGAGGGTGTGTAATAAATTATGCAATCATTTTCATTTTTGGTTGTACTATTCCTTTAATGCCTCTTATACAAAACAATTAAGATTAAGAAGACTATTTACATTTAATGCAACACATTAACCGACCGTAACCCTTCATGAATGCATAACTGAGTTCATTCACATATCAAATGAATTACAAGTTGTCAGGATGCTTTTTGTCTTGCTGCGGCATTAGGCGAATACAGGCAAAAGATGTGCCCCTCTGGGCCTCATGCCAAACTCTCCTCCGGCCATGACCTAATTTCCACTTTCAACCATCCACTGCCTGGCACGATGGGTCCCCGCTCTGTCTTTTCCCTGTCTCTCTCTGAAATGCTCTTTTTTTTCTAGACCTGCATTTAAGATATTGCAGCCTGTGTAAATATTTATAAATGATAAAAGCTCAGTCTGAAATCATTAACGTGCCACTCATCAATTTAGCTAAAGAGGAGAACACAATGGAGTCGAAAACACAAAAAAAGAAACAGTAGATGCGTTCGCATTAAGATAAGAAAAGCCATTTTGATCGCCAGCTGAAAGAGAAAATCCATTGTGAAGAACAAACGCTTTGTGCTCATGTGCTAGAACATTAGCATTATTTACATTGACTGAACCATTTTCTTACGAGTGGATCAATGGCGTGGGGAACGCAGGCAGGGTGACTGCTGTTCTCAATCAAATGAGCTTGGCGCTTTACAACACAATGATCACATAAAGTGGTTTAAGGGCACCAGCGGTGCAGGCATTAAGTAATATTGAATTGGGGATGCAGAGGCGGGTAAGGGGGAGGAGGTTGAAACGATTACGTGGCAACTTTGTGCTCAGGGACCAAGGGGGAGGAGGTTTGTTGAGGCGGCCCAGGCCTGATGATTTAGTAATTTCTCAAAGTGGTGTAACACACTGCCTCTCAGGCCTGTCGTTCCAGCACTAAGCAGCATTAATAAACACCCGCCGCTGATGGCTCACTCCTATATGAGCGAGGCTGTCCACTGGAGTGGAACGAGTTTGATTTCATTGTGTCATTTGGGAATACCTGTACGAATTCTTCAAGAACCTCCTGGCAAATTGAGGACAAATTCCTGCTCAAATTGAAAGCATCAAGGGATTGATGTAAGAGTATGTAGAGGAAGAGAGAGGGAGGGGGACTGTTTAGATGAAATGGGATAAAGAGAGAATAGGTGTATTGGATAGGGGTGTAAAAATATTCAAACAGACTGGAAAAAACACAATACACAAACCACGGTACGTACTGCTGCCCCATTATTGAGGCTGACCTTGCTTATTTTACCAAACAAATTTTTCTTCCTTTACATTAGATTTAATAGCAATAGGGGTGTAACGGTACACAAAATCATCCAGCTAATTTTTGGTACATGTCTTGACGAATACAGCGTTATAGCCTATCCACCATTAGCCACCACTAAACACAATAATCTCTGCATCTTGTTACTTCGATAAGAAAAGTGTCATCTTTTAGATTCTGTCCATTTTATCACAAAATGCAAACAGGTTTTGATGCTATTTTATGGTAGATGACAGATCACGGATCGTGGCAACACGAGCGAACGCTATCATCTCTTACTCTTATAGTTACGGAATAAACATGAATGAACATCTGAAGCTAAAGTATCAAAAGATACAGTACTTACTGAAACGTATCATATCTTGTGTAATTGCTCAATCAGCGTTTCAACCACAGAAAGACGTCAATAAAACAGCTTGTCACATAGCATCACATTTACCTCAGGCAAGTGATTCAGTGTCCACACTTTAAACTCGCTAGAGAAATCTTTCTCTAAATATATGCACTATATAAGCCTACATATATATTATATTCTACTTAAACTGTTAGTGATGTCTTATTATATGTTTAAAAAAAAAAACGGTCATGAAAATGATATCCACTGAGTAAATGACTATTTTTAACAACGAATTGGAATAGAAACATTTTATAAAGAGATTTTAAAGTTAATATAAGAAATGTGTAATGTACATGTTTGCATACAATTTGTTATTTGGGTGTTGACTATGATATCTAAAAATAAATAGCATCTAAATTAAGGCTAATATTTTTTGCGCTGCGGTTAACCTTTAATACTATAGTAATGTGCAAGTAAGGGCTCCCTATATGATTTAAAGCATTAGCAGGGATTTAAAAAAAAAAAAGTATCCTTAAACTTTTTTATTAAAGAGAGACATACTTTGTTCAGTGTAAAACATCTTAAAATAGCTTTTTTATGTTTAGGTGTCTGCCTCCTGCTGTACTGACCTTAAAAACGAGGTACAGGCCAAACTGTGAGTTTTGTGTACCATTACTCCTTTAGTATTAGATAAAAGTAAGATGGATCTGACGTAATGTAAACGCCGATTCATATGGACAAAAAAAACTGTTGCTACATCTATGGGCCAAAATCACAACAGCAAACAACCAGGGCACAACTAATATTAACATCCCCATACTGCTATAATTTCATGAGAAAAAAAGAAAATAAAATCAATAAAGTTGGTGCTGTGGCACAGCAGTTTGCACTGATGCATTGAACTCTGGTGCTCATGTGGAAAACGTGAGTCCAGGTCGTGTGATTTCCCTATCCGGTTTCCCACTCAAAATTGTACAATGGTTTTTCTATATACCATCAATAATAATGGCAACAAAAAAAACAAGAATTACACTTTGAATAGGCCGAATACGTTAGATTTGGCTAGCTGCACTGGCTCATTAAGTCCAATGGTCATCTGTATGAATGAGAATGAAGCGGATCACTAACATGCAGGATCTAGACCGTGAGCTTCTAAATGAAGCAAGATGAGAGAGAGCATGCAGGGGACGGCAATAAGTCACAGATCCCAAAACAGTGAAGAGCGGTGAATGAGATGTCACCCCTGGAGAACTGCGCCTGCGGTTCACAGCGCTGGCGTGACAGCGTAAGCTGCTGACGGGCTCCTTTCACAGATTACTGTAGTAAACATCCAGCACAATGCAACAGCATCTGTAGGGGATGTGAGGGTAAAGCGTGCAAAGATTTGTCGTGTCAGACTGTTGGGCTTTTAACAGCAAGAGCGACGCTGAAAGTCAGGATGACACTCTACAGATGTCCTGTCAAGACTGACAAATAAAACCATGGCGAGGGCAAATGCTGCCTTCAAGTGCTCCTGGAAGCACCTACGATATGACACATCAAAAGTCAGGAACAAAATATGGAAGTGACAGTGAATGACAGAAAAAAAAAACATAAGTGAACACACCTGCATCATTATACCCAAACTGTTTTAATATACCATTTACTGCTTCCAGCCAAGAAGTTCTTATAAATGGAAAAGGCTATTTGTTAGAAGGACAAACAATTTGAATGTCTGGTAGTGTGTGATCCTCGTCGTTTAATGTATGATGCAGTTTTTCTCTGTAACAGTGTATGATACCCATCTGTTCAGATGTTAAAAGTCATGTAGTGTATTCCAGCCTTTACTTTCAACTTCAAAACTCAGGTATAATTGTGAAATTCAGAGTTTCCCACTGATAAAACTAATTTGACTTGGTAATTTCCGTGCATGTAATAGATCTCCAACATCACTTGATGGCTGTATAAAGTCTTAAACTCATATGGCAGTTTTACCAACAAACAGAACAATAATAAACATCCACACACTACCCATTTGATCAATCGGCCTAGAATGTGTGTAACAGACCAAAGCAGCTTGTTTAGTTTGAGTATGAATGCTGTCAAAAGGAGTTAGAGATATAGATGCCATAGCTGTAGCTAACTTGGCTTGTGCATCCAACCCTTATTTCAAACATATGAAGTTTGAATTTCACTTCAAGCCATTCAGAACTAATACATTTCTGTATCATTATTACATATCACGCCTGTACTCTGTAATATACTCTTACATATAATTCTGTAGTCAAAATGAGACTATTGCAAAATTTTAATGATTTACAGCTTTAGTTCAAAACCTAGATGAGCTGAAATTATTCTTTCTATGTTATATTTTTCATTGATCATCTCAAATTAGACAAGGCTTTGCCCAAGATGTCTGTTTAAGTTCTTTTTAGCAGAATTATCTTTCTTACCAAAAGTCTGTGACTAAAATGGCTGAAATCTGTGACCTGAACATCTACAAATAGCTGCATCTGCGTTTTCAACTTAACCACAAGACATGAACACCTTTTGCTAACATATCATTTCTATTAATGATGACATAAAGTAAGTACATTTATATTTAATTCTTAGTATTCAAGCATCAAGTTTGATCTAAAACAAAGTCTTCAACATTCTCAAAACAGCATCGTAAAGCAGAGATATACTCAACTACAGCTGTGTCCAAATGACACTATGCACTATACTCAAACTGTCAAGTGTATGAATTTTATATGGTTATTTGTCATCCAGTGTCAGTGCCCTCATCGTCTTCTACACAAAGAAAGCTCCAATAGTTGAGTGCATGAAGTGTTTCACATTCCTCAGTGCTTTTTCAGTTAAATAAGTGCATCATCCAGGTATTTGAAGTGCACTTCTTGTTGGAATTTCTAGTGTGAACACTCTACACACAAAGTATTTATAATTCAAAATGGCATAGTATAGTGCATAAGTATGTCTTACGTCTTTGGCAGGAAAATGACATATAAAGCCACATCTGCTTGAATCACAAACACACTCACAGAGGAACAACAGAAAATCCAATACTGTGCAAACAGACCCAGGCAATTAGAGTCCAGAAAGAAGCAGTCGACAGACAATAATAAAGCAGTCATTATACGGTCACTGAGTTTTTCACTGCCAAACCAAACAAGCACTTCCAAAAGCAGCAGTCAAAAACACATTCACACGAAAGCCGCCGTACAAGGCTACCCTGATCCCTTACCTCAAGAGCTTCCAACGTCATAAATCCCGATATTGAGAACCCGTCGATGATGTCCTCCTCGGCAGAGGTAGACTCCTTCCTCTTCCTCCTCGGTGGCCTGGGTCGTGAGGAGGAGGAGGGCTTAGTGCTGTTTTCCCTCTCAGAATCCGAGGATAATCGAAGCACGGAGCCCCGGACATGGTTATTCCTGATCCCGTTAGACATCCGCTCCCGGTCTCGCACCGACCGAGACTTCCGCTTTTTCCGGATCCCGCTGCACCGCGGGCCATCCATTTCACCAGATGACACACTCAACCGACCACTTCCTAGAAGGAGGTTCTCGTCTCAAGCTCAGTTGTGGATGCAGAACTCCCAACAAACACCTGTAATTGAACGCTTAATAACCGAACTCCAGCAAGAGGTGTGCTATTATCCAAATTCCACAACCGGCTGAGGTTATGTGACTTTGCTTGAAATGCAATACGCACATGAGATTCCAGAAGGACAAATGCATATATCCACAAGCACAGAAATCCAAAATAGAATCCTGTTATGGGTTGCCAAACTGGAAAGTATCCAAACTTCCAAATTCAGCCCACGTTTAAGGGAAGCAAACGGGCAGATCACTTGAAGTGTCTTCCAACGGAGCTGTAACAGGTCTCCACATGGCTGTCCTCACGGACCCAACACTCTGTTTAAGTGCAGTCTGACACCTTCCCATCCTACAAGTCAAAGAGATAGAGAGCAGATGTTTGAGATGTTCTCTATAAGAGCATTCCCAGAATCCCCACCCTTGGCTATACATGGGAATATATCATGCAGGCGTATGAACAAAGTAATTTTCACAATACATTTAAAGATCATCTTAAGATGCTTTCCTTTTGATCTAATTCCACAATGAATACAGACACTTTTACATTTCTGTCTTCCTAGATCTTATAGTATCTTGAAAGGAAACAAAATCTGTTGTAGGAAATTATTCAGAATGTGTTCTTTCAGATTAAATACATCATATAATGAGCCATTTACAGAGCTGAGTCTAGATCTCCTGTATTACATATTCAAGAGCTTATATTTCTCCTCCTGCACAGTCATTATTCTGAGACTGCTATAACCGGAGACAGGCGGAATAAAATTATTCATTTTTCTTAACGGAGCTGTATATCAAGAGAAAAAAAAATGTTCTCACAGCAAATTTTAGTTCAACTGAGTACACTGACGGAACATTTATGGCTTACTTCAAGTCATCTCTTCTATAGTTACATTCATGCACTTAAAAATTCCAACAGCCAAAAACAGTCATTCTGCACTTTACTGATAATCTCTACTGAGAGTTCCTCTGTTTATTTCTCAATGTCATCAAACTACAGATAAAACACTAAAAAAAGGTTCAATATAACTAAATCTGCCACATTCAGGGTTGTCAAACAGAAGTTGGGTTCTTCTCGGATTATATAAATAACAAATATTAGCAAACCAAGGCCTGCACAGCGGAAATTATTCTTTCTACGCATTATTTTCCATTAATCTCAAAAAGAGACAAGGCTTTGCCCAACATAATAAATAATTGCAGTGTTCATGTATAATGTTCTGTCATTATAAAGTTGCTTGAGTCGTTTGTTTTTTTAAACTAATGAAGCTTTTTTAGCAGAATCATCTTTTTCTACCATAAGGCTGTGGATAAAATGTATTTTATAATACATGATGTCATATATGATATCATAATCATCCATCTTCAAATTCACCAGATGACATTAACACCTTCGGTAGCTACATTAGGACAAACTTCAACACATGACAGAACACATACAGCATCTACTGTACATTATGACATCATAATCATCTATCAACTGCACTAAATCAGCAGCTACACTAACATCATAATCAAGCGTCAACTTAAAACATTATCAATGGCATTCAATCATCTACATTTTGGTAATCAGCCAAAAAAAATGTATCTATACTAGATAGCATGAACACTGACAACATAATTATCTTCACCAAATCACCGGCTACATTATGACATCATAATCAAGCATCAACTTAAAAATTATCATGTTAAATCACAAATAGAAACGTAAACTATACTAGATAAAGACTTACAACAGCTATACTGACATCATAATCAAGCATCAAGTGCAAACTTCACAAGATGACACGAAAACGCACAGCAGCTACATTATGACATCATAGACATCCATCAACTTAAACTTCACTAGCCACCAACCTTCATCTGCCTTAAAAATACACCCCTAACAAACCACTGAATATCAGCATTGCAATCTGACTTTTTGCCAATTATATATGCATTCCAGTAACATTTTACCAACAGCTTTATCAATAGTCCCGGTTAGCTATTATTACAAAAATATTTCCCAATCACATATCCCTTGAACCTGATGATGCCCTGTGCTGGCACTCCTGTCAGACGCG
The DNA here is from genome assembly GCF_024679245.1 of Pseudorasbora parva. Classification (NCBI taxonomy): domain Eukaryota; kingdom Metazoa; phylum Chordata; class Actinopteri; order Cypriniformes; family Gobionidae; genus Pseudorasbora; species Pseudorasbora parva. The sequence continues at coordinate 6,005,713 of NC_090194.1, read as the reverse complement.
CGCGCACACACACACACACTCACACACGCACGCACGCCAAATATATAAATGGTTTTAATGTATTTACACTCCCTGCCAGCCCTCCCTTCACTCTCGCTGCCTTCTATGAGTCCTTTTTGTCTCTCTCTTTTTCTCTCTCCGTCAGTAAATCTCACGCACCGTGGCAGGTCCAGCCCACAGCAGCAGCAGCGCCTGGCACTGCCTCCTTCAGCTCTAGATCCACCAAAACACAAAGCCTGCCTTCTCTCCTGCAGGACAAAAGCAACACATGCAAAGCCTGGCGAGTGGAGAAGGGCCGTCCGAGCGAGTCGTCGACATTCGGAAAGCGCGCTACTCTAGAACGGAAAACAAAAGAGAATTTTTTTCCACAAACAAATAAATCCTGCAAGGAAGCGAAGCTGCTCCTCTCCGCGAGTCCGTGCTTCAGGATCCCAGAGCGAGCGGGGACCGGGCGGATTGATACAGTACTGCCGCAGTGCCGCTTTACAGGCGATCCGCTTCCTCAGCGCATAATAGTGCTGCGCTCTCACAGAGGGGAGCAATGGGTTTAAATGCACGAGACATTACTTTTAGAGATTATATCATAGCAAACACTCTAAATGTAATTTAACATACCATGCGTTTCCATAACATTGCCGTCTGCGCTGATTATCAAAATAATGAAAATAATTGCATTCTGTATGGTGCTGATTACTTGATTGATGCCTTAAATTAGGGTGCGAATTAGTGTGTTTAACTCCGTCTATTTACAGGCTTAAACAGAGCAGAAGTATACCTTTTAATTCAGTATTCATACAGTATTCAAAGAACGTTCAATAGTGTTTAAGACACCATACAATTCAATTACAAGTTATATATTGTTCCTTTCTTAAATGCACAATAGGCCTATGTAAGATTTTAGGATTAAAATTTCCAAAAAACATTATATATTAAATATAAGTTATATATTTTGTTGACTTGTGTAGGCCTACTTGCACTATCCCAAACATTCACAAGAATGTTTAAATCCAGAGAAATAAGCAACTTTAACCAGGATACATACCCGTGCATCAATGACATCAACATTATACCGTTTTTGGATCATTTTTATGTAGAAAGCATGGAAACGCCAAAGACGCTTTAATATATGATGTGTTTTATTAGATGGGTGAGAAACTGTTTGGATATACAGAACACTAATCATTGTTATATAGCTCAACATTTTATTGTTATAAATCTCGTTTTCTTGATTTACCGCAAGTAGCATGTTTTACAATGCCTATTATTGTTCTAGTGTGTAACAAGTGTCTCATAGTAGCCGCCAAGCGAACGCACACAGTAGCATAATAACATAACTTTCAACATGTATCTAAACAACTCAAATGTATCTAAAATGATAAAACAACGCTGCGTCATCACCCCATATATACGCATGAGTGCCTGTGCTTGTCTGCAGCGTAATACAAGCTCTCCGAAATCCAGGCACAATCAAGCTACGCCTTTGTTTTGAATAAGCAGCCTCTAGCAGCAAAAAATTACATATTGTGGCTTTAATGTCTTTCAGCATCCCCATTTCACTGCCTTTTGCACAAATTATGACAATGAAAACCATTGTATATTGTCTTGATTGATGAACTGATTGTGAATCAATTAAATGCATTTGAGTTGATGCTTTAAAACTTGCAGCAGGGAATGTTCTCTTAATTTCCAAACAACATTTGCTTCTAGCACACTGACATGAAAAAAATTTAATATAGGCTACTTTGCACGCTGAATCACTGCATAGGCAAACCAAGCCGATTTATTTACAGACAAGTTAGAGAGAAAAAAAGGAGAAACCTATCAGTAGTTTATAAGGCACATTGTCCCTTTATGTTCTTCCATCTGTCCAACCGCACAGTGTGATGACTCAGACCTTATTGGCACCCATGAATCAGTGAAAACAATCCTGAAATTTACAGCACCTAAACTTACTGGCTGCTAATCAGACTTAGTAATTGCACAGGCTATTAAATCTTCATCCGGCAACCCATAGGTTTTCAACCAGAACTCTGATCCAGCTAAAGAGCAGCATACATTTCTTTCAAGCCATCGCATCTGATCAATGCACAACGCATTTCAAAGTGTTTTATCATGCTATAAAAAACACTTTAAAAAGTCACTGCATAATCAAAAATGTGTTCAATGGCTGTGCGTGACTATATATGCCTCTTACACTGTGACGATTTGGGAATTTCTAACTGCTATTAGGCAAAATGCATAATCAATTAAGCCTTCAAATCCATCATTTACACTTACACGTTTCGAATAAGAAAGACGTTCTCCTTTATACTATTAATATTGCTTTCATTATGTAACATGAACAGGTTTTCCCTTTTGGCCAACCCAGGGGTGACCTAACACACCCCTGCTACTGTATCAAACCGCACTGAAACCGGAGCCTAACTTTACTTATTCAAAATGTTTGTGCAGTCAAGAGCGGTACAGCTGCTGCTAGATGGAGTAAAATGCTCCCTGCGAGACATAATGATACTCGAGGCAAACCATTGTGTTATATTCAGATATTTAACCATTTCTAATGGTTTTAATTGCATCAGAAGTTATTCATTATAGGACGTGGATTGTAATAACTAAGAGAAAAAGCAACAGAAAAAAGGTATATGTCATGTTTTTATAATGTTTTACACTAATTTCATAAAATAAAACACTATTCTCAATGAAAAATCAATGCAGACCTTTTAGGTTAGGGACCCAAGAGACGAACGGAGGTCATATCAGATTTAGTTTTTTTTTGTTAATTTTTTAAGAAACAAACAATATACAATTCTCTTTGTAGAAGGAGCTATTCAACTTATGAGTGAGTTCACCCACTTGATCTGTTTGATCCATCTTTTACACACCCCGATAGAAAACACGCAATCATTTACTCCTGCCACACTCATGCCTCGTTGTAAAGAGCACAGTGCAACGCTTCAAGCAAGTATGACTCTGCAAAACATTCCACCATGTAAACTGTCAAGCATCAAGATATGGATTTTCTACTAGAGGTCCTGCAGTCCTGGAAATTTATTCAGCTAATACAGTGTGTTCTAAAGAGTGGGACGGTACAATACCGGGCATATTTATATAGCGTATAGATCTATGACTCTACGCTCCTCTGCCTGTGATTAATAGACCAATACAGTCAAGCATAATAATGTGAATGTATCAAGTAAATGTGTGTGTGAGCAGGGAGAAAAATAGAACCTTTTCTACTTAAAATCGCAGCATTCCGCAACTCTATTAAATTGATTTTTAAAGCAACAATTGTGTCAGAGCATAACACGCATTGCTTAATTCATTCTCGTGCAATCAGACCAATATTGTCCTCACCCCATCATTAACCAAATGCCTCATTTGCACTTTCATTAGCTATAAAGATTTTTCATTCTTTCTGGCACCCGTTGGAGAGTCACTGTAACGATTTGCATGCTGTGTATCCATAGTGTTTTTATCGATGTTGTCTGAAATAACAGAGCGAGCTCTTCTATCTGCTCCCCGGGAGAGAAGGGATGGAACAGCTGTCTCCTTGACACCAGATGGGCGGGACTGATTTTGCCGTCCATTTGTGAGTTTTTAATTAGTCAGTAAAACACTCTAAATAGGCTGATGGAAAAAAGCAGATGATGAAAGAAATGATGAAATATTCAGACATTGATCCATTTGTAATCATTTATTATTTTGATTCTATAAGCAGTTATTCATTATATGATGTTATTCATTATTCATTATATGATGTGGAGTGGCATCACTATTTTAGAAAAGCAGGGGAAAGGTATACTGCAGAGCTGCACAATTCTGCATCAATTCAGAGACATGATTTGATTTGATTTTTATTTCAATAGAGATTCTGAATAGACAACTAAAAAACGTATTTATTAAAGGTTCTCACAAAATGTTAATGGCTGCAGTTAAATGAATTCATTATTATTTTTAAAAATCAGTTTGAATGAATGCAAGGATTCAATGACTCACTCATAAAGACTTGACTTGTCTCATCACTGGATGAATTAGCATTTTTGAACAATTCAATGACAAATCTCTTTTTAAGTCACTTGTCGCCACCTACTGGCGTAACAATGTAATTTTTGCAATCTTTATTAGGTGATTATGATCGCTACATCAGGGTTTATATCCGAGCTATAAACACTTATCCTTGTAATTCTCCAATCATTTGAATTACTTTAACACAGAAATAACAATACTGCATGTTTGAAAAGACTGATTGTGAAGCCGTTTCATACCTGACAATGACAATAGACAACAATTACAAACATGACAATTACTCTCTCTGGCTCAGCAGCAGCACCAACGCAGATTCAAATGTTCCAATGTGATCGTACTTGTCAAATGTCTAACAGACAGCCGAATCATTGTCATTTAGGAATAAGGATTTTTGAATTTTGAATTTGCAGCTCCAGTATAGCTCTTCTTGCCAGTATTTTACACAAATAATTTACAATACAACAAATTATCATACAAATACACATATACAAATGCGATACAATTGTCATCTAAATGTCTGTTTTCCTTTTACAGTATTAGCAAATATCTTGATCATATCAACAAAAAACAAAAAAAGGGCAAAAACTAGCCTAGAAATCTAGACGCACCCTAGCGGCAGCAAATCTAATCTGCCGCGAGTATCGTCTAGCAACTCTCAATATCTTCTGAGCTGTAAAAGCCAAACTCTGGTCGGGCCAATCACATCGTGTATAGAGTCGGTGGGCGGGGCTTAACATAATGACAGCCGAGTTGCGTTTGCGTGCTTCTAGTAAACACAGAAACTGGTGAACGGTGGTCTTTCGAATTAGCTTTTACTGCGACTCTGGAAGACTTAGAGTTGAGCTTTTCTCTGAGAAAAGAACAAAGAACGGCACTGAAGTCATGGGAAGATGTGTTCTGAGTTTTGTCGACCAGATACGGCGAAAGTTTAATCTTTCAACAAGCTCTGTTTCACCTTCGTTGCTCTGGTTGGTGTAGTGCTATCCTATCTCGTGCAGAGGGAGTTTGAAAGACAACCGTTTATCCCGCCCCTCAGATTGAGCTGTCAATGGTGAGTTTCCAGACCAAACATCTTGATGTAGGTCTGGCTTGTCAGGCTTGGCAAAAACCCCTACGTGTTTAGCACTTAAAAAAAGCAAAGCAAATATGTTGTCTCAAAAATGTCGATCTTTCACTTTTTGTCATGTCTGGATCGATGTCAGCAACAATTTTTTTTAATCCTTTTTGAGATGTTGTCATATTGGAAACATATATGTCTGCACTGATAACACACTCAGAACTCAGCATGAAAGATCACATGTACAGTACACACACACACTGCATCGACACATGTTTATATATAGTGGTGGATGTGCTTGCCTTTGGAAAGCTTGTTTATTTTTAGCCCTAATGCAGTCTTAACGGCAGAGCATTACAAGTGTATGTGAAAGTGAAGTAATTTATTCCCCAGCCCCAATGGACAAAATGATTACCAAAGCAACAATGATGTTTAAGCAATGTTAGCATTTCCTCATATTTATATGCAGCAAGAAGCTGAGTTCAGTTCACAAATACATAATACTGATGGACCATTTACACTCAGATACAACATCCAAGGCCACCTGCTCTCTACCCGAACAACTGTCTACTTCCAGACTTCAAAACATTTCATCCAAATAAACACTCAAGTGACCTTATGTAAAAATTACTTGAATACTGGAGGACACTTACAGAACTTTTTTCAAACATGGACAGCAAAC